>NW_018736049.1:0-29284 GCF_002204515.2 Aedes aegypti
GTTATTAACTGAGAGCTTACTGTGCCAATGACCATTTTTGCATGTATATATCGTGTGGCAGGTACGAAGATACTCTATGCCCTGGGAAGTCGAGAAAATTTCCAACCCGAAAAGATCCTCGACCGGTGGGATTCGAACCAACGACCCTCAGCTTGGTCTTGCTGAATAGCTGCGCGTTTACTGCTACGGCTATCTGGACGGAGCCCATTATGATGAATGAAAACATAAACAAAAATCATCTGGTCATGGCAGCGGATCTTAAATTCACCACAACGTGGTGGCAAAACCATAGGGGAAAAAGGGGTCTGAATTTTTTCGTGGTGAAACAAATTGAAGGGGATCGAGGTGTGAACTAACGTGCCGCAAGTTTTTCATTTTTTTTTAATAGTTAAAGGCTCCAAAACATATTGGTTCCTTAGGGAAGTTTGTTCAGTAAATTGACAGAAAGCATATAAGCCAATAAAAACTTTTCACGGAAATGGTACATTCCTGGGAGGGAGAAACCAATACAAAATTTCTCTACGTCACAGTGAGCCGAGATTTTGCTGTCACGAACTGTCACTGTGAGCCCGGATCTTAAACAATGGACAAACATGATAAAAGCGCGTAATTACCCTAAGCATATTTTTGCATTTCATCAAAAGTAGCAAAAATCGAATTAGAGTCAACTATTGCACATTCAAAAATAACGTCACGAGAGCACCGTTTATTCTAATTGAATGTAACGTATTGGAATGAGGCTCTTTCTACTGTTTTCATAAAAACTGAAAATTAAACGCATAGAAAACTGTGGCCCTTTTTCAATGTTTGTCCAGAAAGATCGAAGGTACACAACAAACGAAAACTAGCGATTTTCACTAAGCCTGCCTTGATTGTCGTTGGCAAACTGGAGTTATCTTGCAATTTGGAAAACAATTGTAACCAATTTCGTGTGTAGTATTGGTGCCTCCCTCCCAGGTACATTCTATTTTTAGATCTGCGCTCTTTGTGCTCTCTACTTTTCGCAGGTAGATCGAAGAGCACGCAGGGATGCTTTCTCAGTCCAAGAAAGGTCCATTTGTTCATAGCCGTTTTTGTCGATTGCCGTGTATCCAGGTGCAGTTGAGCATTCGCTCAGAGAAGGTTCAGATGTCAGTCCACTTTCAGACAGCCGTGATGTTGCACGGATGGGCTCGTGTTGTTCTTGAGCGGAATGACGAAGTTTTTTGTTGAGAGGGCTTGGGAATCAAACCCATGACCATCCGCTTATAAAGCGAACGTGTAGCCGACTAGGCCACGTTGCCCCCCTATGTAGACGCTTATATCAACTTGAAAAAGCAAAATTTCTACAGAGGTTGTGTTTAATAATCATTTTTGCGTGTAATTCGTGAACGAACTTTCAAAATCGCTCAAGTAGGGTAACGGTCGTTATTTTGGACCTCCTAAGAAGTGATTTTAGTTTTTTTGTTCCCAATTAATTAAATGCACAGCGTGACCAAGTCAAAAGAACATGCCAAAAATGTAGAGAAAACTTCCTCTACGAGATAAAAATGCCCATACGGTCATGTAGGATCCATAAAACGTCGAAAATAATTGAATTGTGAAGCACTGTTTTCATTATTTTGGACACACCAATACATTTTGGACCCTCAAAGTATATATTTTGGACCCCCGGCATTTTTTATCGTTTGGCGACAAAGCCCACGACACTGGTTGTATAATATGCTCACCCATAGTCTAATGAATCGATTGACAATGGAAAACTGTAGACATTCTACGGTTTTAGTTAAGAAATTTGAAAAAAGTTTTTGTTACATTTGAAAAATTTCTGACGGCTTCAATTTATGTTTGTAACTTGTTGTAACGATTGCATGGGATGAATCAATTAAATTAAATTAATTTCAGATAAAATAAACATAGTTTCTATGTACAAACGGTTTGATGCAAGTGCGGAATAGTCCTATATTTCCAAATGGCATGCGAATTGAGTTGGTGTTTCGATTAAAACTGGGAATTATGCAGAAAAATGGCCCAGGGGGTCCAAAATATATTGGTTGCCCTACTCCCACCCAACTAGATGATAGCCACCCTAATTAAAAAACCATAATAGAAAAAAAATAAAAGTTTTGCATCCAAGTTCTGTCATTTGTATCACTCGATACCTACAATTAAGGATTTCTAAAACTGTGACCATTTTGAATGAAAATTCGAAAAATTTTAACTGTTTTATCCAGTCCTGGTTGCAACGAGAATCACTCTCTAATAGAGATGGGCAAAACAGTTCTTTTCAATGAACAGTTCCTTTCGTTCCGTTCTCGAAAGCGAACTAGTTCTTTTCAACCGTTCTTTCGTTCTTTTGAAAAATCTTTTTCATTTTCGTTTACAGGACAATGTTTACAGGACAATGTAATTAGTCAAAGTCGAAATATCAATCTAAATTATTATTCTATTATTGATTAGAAAAATTTGTACTAGAAAAATTGAACAAAATACATAATTTTAAAATTAGTTTGCTATTTTAGAGAAAACTTTCCGATTTACGGTTCAACCGAAAACTACCGCAACTGACCCTACTGCTTTCACTGAAATATCATCAATTAACTTCAATGATATTCCGACAATCCTGACGGTTGTTTGTCTGTTGTTTTTCAAATTATTTTTCTCTGCAAGCATGTTATGATTAGATTAATTGAATTATTGACAGAATGCATTTTAATGTTCAAGAATTCGTCATCGTAATCATCGTCATCATCGAAATTTCAAAAGCAGTTTTTCTGTTCAAAACTATAGATTATTCGATGAAAATGTGTTCACTGTGTTTGAACGGAAAAACTGCTTTTGAAAATCCCGAAATCAATGACGGATCCTGTCCCCTTAAGTGTCCAATATAACTTCGACAATTGCGGCTACCGCAGACCGGAAACTTTCCTAACAACCGCAATCTAAACGATTTATTGTTAAATACATTTTAAAATGAAAATATAAGTTCATTCATTGGGCTTCCCTTTGCGCGCCAAGCTTTGTCCGTCCGTGGTTTATACTTATCCAGAAAATCCAGACAAACTTTGAATGAACGGAATGATTGAAACGAAGCGATGAGGATCACCACTCACACAAACACATTTTTCAATCGTTTGGTTCATTCGTCGCAGCGAATCGTTCGTAACCAGCGTCTGGTGGATGTTAGAGGGACATGCCAAGAGCGTGGTGAATCGTTCTTCATTCATTTCGTTTTTCTTTGCCGTTCGATCGGCGAGAACGATCAAGCATGCACACCGAACGGTTCTCTTCCACGTTCGATGTGTTCGTTCATTCGCAGTTCGCGTTCAGTAAACCGTTCTGGCTGAACTACCGTTTTAAAAAAGAACTATGACTCACTCGCTCACCACAAAGAACTCGTTCTTTTGAACCGTTCTACTCTCTATCAATTTGCATGTGAACAATGTTTCCTAATTAATCTCAATTTTTCTGTTCAACGCTCCATATCGTTGTCGAAATTACTCAAATTTGAACGATTTTTATCGAATTTCATTGACGTATTTACATTTTCCCCTTGCATCCCCAGCCGCCACTTGCACGGGGAGAGTCATTATTATTACTCATGCTATCACCCGGTTTGCACTTGACTGAATCGCTTTCTTTGCACCTCATCCAAGCTGATCGGTTCAGCGGTCGGTGATGGCACACTTAATAAATTATGCGAATATGAATCAGGGTGAATGATTGAATCCTGATTGCATTATATTATCATTGTGTCCAAAGCATGGACTATCGCTGCAATGCTCCGATGAACACATTCACGAGAGGAAAAAAAATCATTAATTCAGTTTCAATTCGGCTTCTGTTTTTATCACCAATTTACTACTCATTAGTTTCGACTAATGTGCACAACCTGATGTTGTCTGTTCTCCGCTCTCGCTTCCCTTCCCTCATAAAAGTGCAGCTTTATGGCTCAAATTGCATTCATCTCTCTGATGCATTCATACAGAATTCGCTTTTAATTCATTTTTTCAATATTTTAATTGCATTTTAATTATCCTCGCGATTAAATGTCCAATGTTTCCGAGTTTTCCCTCACTTCCGCCCTTTTAATTCTCTTTATTTTTTATGGGAGGCTTGTATGAATATTTTTTGAGTCATTCGAATCCTTTTGGATGAATGTCACACTTTCCTCTCAGTGTTTCATCCATCTTTTACAATGCAACATGCTTTCGTCGACCCCTTCCTACCGTTGACATCATGATGCATCATACGCAGCTTATTAAAATAATTACTGTCATCATGCACACACATGTTCTTTGCTGCCGTATGAAATCCGTTTCGATTAATGGGCTTTTTTCATAAAATTACAAAACGGAAATTAACACCACAGACAATTCAACGTAACACTTCTCTCACAGTACGTTGGATTAAATATACATACCACATCCACACAGTTTTGTCATGGATTCACCTCCTTCCGTTTGGACTCAATGTTCAACTAACATGATCAATGTTAACTTCCTTTTCCCGATCAGCTATCTAGCCGCGTAGTGTCGGTAGTGTTTTTTTTACTTTTTTTTTATTTCTTTATTAGTATTTTTCCAAACATTACATTCATTGCTTATATCTAGGTGTTCTGTGTTATTAGACAACACTATCATCCTAATTTGGTAAAACAAATCTAAGATTTTATTAACATTCAGTTCAGTTCAGATTTTTTGCAGGTGAGTTGATTCCACCTGCTTATGAAAGAAAAAAAAAACGCTTTGAAATTACTTAACCTAATTTAACCTAAACATATAACGCATTAATCGTGGCAATAGCACATCGTTTTTGCTCCACACCGCTCATTCGATTGTGTCCTCCCAAAATTTGAGCTCACTTGGATGAAAACTGAGACTGCACAAGCCCTTTAAAGTTTATATGGGAATTAGGGTGATGTGCTGGTATCCATCGTATTAAGCATTGACCAGTGAGAACTTCAATTTTCCCAGTATTGCAGTGAATGATGCTGATACAAACCGATGCCAAACAATTCTTTCTCAAAACGGCTTTAGCATTGTTGCAGTAACATTTTGATAAATCTTAATCTGTTTTTGGAAATAATGCAAAGAAAATGCATCTTATCGTATTCTCAATCCGTCGTATCGTTTTCAACTCCGTCGCAATCAGTTTCCAGATTCGTCTCACAACTTACGGCTCACTGTGATGTAATGAGTGGTTAACACACAATATATCAACGCTATAATAAAATGTTTCACTAGATCATATAGATCTACGGGCATCTCCCTCCATTCCTTCAGCATGTTGGAATATTACTAATTTCCTTTAAAATTAATTGTTCGTCATCAAAATTCAGCCCAAACATATGAACACAATTCCTTTTGACTGTACAATTATGGCATTTGCTCACAGTACAGCGAAAACAACACAATCAAGGGAACCGTATTTTTACGTCGAGCGCCGCGCACACATTGATGCGCACAAGCTTTTTTTTTTCTCAGTACGACGGATAGAACTTTGTTTACATTCTCAATCATACGCGGCGGTTGAGGAAATTTCATAAAATTTGGTGATTTATTGAAGTTTTACAGCGTGTGATTGGAATGAGATCCTTCAGTGAAGAAGTACGAAGGTTTTCCATAGTGAAAATAAGTGCCCCGTCAAAAGTAAGTCACCCACGGGAGCAGGAGAAACTTGTGTTGGAAAGTGCTGTGACTGATGTCGACCTCTAAGCATATCTCTCAAATCGTGTTCGTCCATGCGATTTCGGTGAAAAAGTGTAAAGTGGATAATTGAACTGAAGTTATTTATCGAAATACATTAGTTTCATTGCATTTTTGGTGTTACAGGTGGACGAATCATAAAAGCTTTCACAGAACTACATTTGGAAAATGAATCTATTTTGCAGGTAAGTTGGAATATCCGCCGTAGTGGAATATTTTAAGTTTGATACGACAAATAGTAGCTCTTACGACGAAGTAGAACGAAACCCTACTATGAGAAAAGCAAGCAATTCTCGAAAACTTATTCATATAGTCTCAAGTCAGAACAGTGAACAAAGTTACTTTATTGATCCTACGTGTTTCACAGACGAAAATTCCACACGTTTTGCTCTTATCCAACTAGATTTTTCACTTTTAAAACGTTTAATTTCGGAATTATAAAACGGCGTGAGTAAGAATTTCAACTTTCGCAACCCAACCGCTTACCTTCACCGCTCCGTTGTATGGACAGACAAAGTGACAACCAAGAATCAAAACAAAACACTACTTGAGCCGATTTTACACTGGTAGAAAAACGTCGAAAGTAACTGAATGAACGGCTTATCATTTTGTTATATTTATTTTTGTGGGAAATAATAGAAACTAACTAGTTTTTGAACGCGAGCTGATTGTATGCAAAATTTAAGCGATCTACAAAAAAATTTTAAAAGGTGATTCGTTTTAAAACAGTTTTAGAAGACAGGTTGTGATTCTTCTTAATCAATATTCTCGAAACCGTATGAAAGTTACTTACGTCGATTTGAAAAAGTAATCGAGAATTCATTCAATCGGTCATAGAGTTTGTCCATGTGCTCTTAGGGATTAGAACTATTTTGATACTGTGAGATACAATAATCAGCTAAAATTCTGCCGAAGACCCCAACTAACATTTAGTGCATATGTAAACATTCTCTAGGCCCTCTTTATACGGCTTTATGCTGAGTAAAGGCGCTGTACATACGAACGAAAGCTTCTATGCGATCCTTTTACCAACAAATCTGGCGAATCTACTCAGCTACTTTTAAGCTGTGTTGGCAGCTCTTATTCATACCGATCATTGCTCTATCTCGACAGTTATACGACAAGTAGCTGTGTAACATCTTCGGAAGGCGCTTTCTCAACCATTACGCAACTGTTGAATAATTATTATACAGCTTCGCTGTATTATCAATTAAATATTATTTTCAAGCTGTTTCACAGCTTCCGGAATTCATATCATAAGTATCTGAATTTAATGTTCCCAACGTTAACTGCCACTGCTTGGAATCGAACTCATGATCTCTGTATCCACAAGTCTCGACGCTGTCCTTGTGCCACCACAGTCTATATCGAAAGGCAAAGAAAACACACCGTTTTGTTGTACATCGAAAACGGTTCACACAATATTTTATAATGATCGTAAAAGATGCCATAGCCGCGCTTACACCACTTCATCAGGCTGTAAAAGGGTGCAAAACGTCAAACGCAAATGTTTACATCCAACAAGCTTTTTTTTTTTTTTTTTTTTAATTTCTTTATTAGTATCATTCCAAACATTACATTCATTATTTCTTATATCTAGGTGTTCTGTGTTATTAGACAACACTATCATCCTAATTTGGTAAAACAAATCTAAGATTTTATTAACATTTTGTTAACAACATATTACATTTCATTTGCCGTAGCAGTTCAGATTTTTTACAGGTGAGTTGATTTCACCTGCTTATAAGAGAAAAAAAAAGTTTTTAATATACTTAACCTAACTTAACCTAAACATATAACGCATTAATAGTGGCAATAGAAGATTGTAACGATTTTTGCCTGAAATTATTGATTATTTTATTTGACATTTGTTCCAATGTTTCAACATTGGATATCCTATGTAACTCATTGGTACTATACCAGGGAGGAAGCCTCAGAATCATTTTCAAAATTTTATTTTGAATTCTCTGCAGAGCTTTCTTCCTGGTATTACAACAGCTAGTCCATATTGGTACAGCATACAACATGGCTGGCCTGAAAATTTGTTTGAATATCAAAAGCTTGTTCTTAAGACAAAGTTTTGATTTTCTATTAATAAGGGGATAGAGACATTTTACATATTTGTTACATTTGGCTTGAATGCCCTCAATGTGATTTTTGAAAGTTAAATTCTTATCTAGCATGAGTCCTAGATACTTAACTTCATCTGACCAATTTATTGGAACCCCTCTCATCGTGACAACATGTCTACTTGAAGGTTTCAAATAAAGAGCTTTTGGTTTATGTGGGAATATTATTAGTTGAGTTTTGGAAGCATTAGGAGAAATCTTCCATTTTTGCAAGTATGAAGGAAAAATATCCAAACTTTTTTGCAATCGACTACAGATGACACGCAGGCTTCGTCCTTTGGCGGAGAGGCCTGTGTCATCCGCAAACAAAGTTTTTTGACATCCCTGAGGTAACTCAGGTAAGTCAGATGTGAAAATATTGTATAATATTGGTCCCAAAATGCTGCCTTGGGGAACACCAGCTCTTACAGGAAGTCTTTCAGATCTGGAGTTTTGATAATTAACCTGAAGTGTACGATTTGACAGATAACTTTGAATTATTCTAACAATGTATGTTGGAAAATTAAAATTTTTCAATTTTACAATCAAACCTTCATGCCAAACACTGTCGAATGCTTTTTCTATGTCTAGAAGAGCAAGACCAGTAGAGTAGCCTTCAGATTTGTTGGAACGAATCAAATTTGTTACACGTAAAAGTTGATGAGTGGTCGAATGTCCATGGCGGAATCCGAACTGTTAATTGGCAAAAATTAATTTTCGTTGATGTGGGCCATCATTCTGTTCAAAATAACCTTTTCAAAAAGTTTACTGATGGAGGAAAGCAAACTGATTGGACGATAGCTAGAAGCTTCTGCAGGATTTTTGTCTGGTTTTAAAATTGGAAACAACTTTAGCATTTTTCCATTTGTCAGGAAAATATGCTAATTGAAAACATTTGTTAAATATATCAACTAAAAATGATAAGCTACTTTCTGGAAGTTTCTTGATGAGGATGTAGAAAATTCCATCATCGCCAGGAGCTTTCATATTTTTGAATTTTTTAATAATAGTTCTCACTTCTTCCAAATCAGTCTCCCAAGCATTTTCGAAAACGTTCTCATGATTGAGAATATTTTCGAACTCCTGAGTAACTTCATTTTCAATTGAACTAGTAAGTCCTAAATTAAAATTGTGCGCACTTTCAAACTGCATAGCAAGTTTTTGAGCTTTTTCGCAATTAGTTAGTAATAATTTGTTTTCCTCTTTCAATGCCGGTATAGGCTTCTGAGGTTTTTTCAAGATTTTAGATAATTTCCAAAAGGGCTTAGAGCCGGGTCCAATTGAGAAATTTTATTTTCAAAATTTTTGTTTCTTAAATCTGCAAAACGTTTCTTGATTTCTTTCTGCAAATCCTGCCATATAATTTTCATAGCAGGATCACGAGTGCGTTGAAATTGCCTTCTCCTCACGTTTTTAAGACGGATCAAGAGTTTAAGATCATCGTCTATAATCACGGATTCAAATTTTACTTCACATTTTGGAATTGCAATGTTCCTGGCTTCAACAATGGAATTTGTTAAAGTTTCAAGAGCATTGTCAATATCAATTTTAGTTTGTAAAGAAATGTTAACATCAAGATTAGAGTCAACATACGTTTCATATATATTCCAGTCGGCTCGTAAATAATTGAAAGTGGAGCTGATAGGATTGAGAATCGCTTCATGCGATATTTGAAATGTAACAGGGACATGATCAGAATCAAAATCAGCATGAGTAACTAATTGGCTACAAAGATGACTAGAGTCGGTTAAGACCAAGTCAATCGTAGATGGATTTCTAGAAGAGGAAAAACATGTAGGGCTATCAGGGTATTGAATTGAGAAATATCCTGAAGAGCACTCATCAAATAAAATTCTGCCGTTGGAATTACTTTGAGAATTATTCCATGACCGATGTTTGGCATTAAAGTCACCAATGACAAAAAATTTTGACTTATTGCGAGTCAATTTTCGCAAGTCAGTTTGAAGCCAATTAACTTGCTGTCCAGAGCATTGAAAAGGCAAATAGGCAGCTATGAAAGTATATTTACCAAACTGTGTTTCAACAGAAACACCTAAAGTTTCAAAAACTTTAGTTTCAAATGACGAAAACAGTTGATGTTTTATACGCCTATGAATGATGATTGCAACTCCCCCACATGCCGCATCAAGTCGATCATTACGATAAACAAAAAAGTTAGGATCTTTTTTAAGTTTGGATCCAGGTTTTAAATAAGTTTCGGTAATAACTGCTATATGCACGTTATTAGCTGTAAGAAAATTAAAACAGCTCGTCCTCTTTACCATTCAGAGAACGAGCATTCCAATTTAAAATATTTAAATTATTATTTGGATCCATTAGAAAAACGTAATCCAATAACAATTTGATTTGTAAATTTTACACCTACTTGGACTGCTTCAGTCATAGTGGTGGCTTTGAACATTGCATCAATCATTAGATTCAATTGTTCAGTTAGAAAATCAAAATCAGAGGCAGACATATCATCTGATGATTTCCCATTGGAATTTTCGGTAGACGAAGAAGCGGGGTAGGAGTTACCTGTGGCGGTAGGGTTTTTTCCATTTGATTTGAAACAAGTAGAATGGGTACTCATGGAACGAACAGGGGAAGAGTTCAAATTACCTGCTACGATATCAGCAAAGGATTTACCGTGGGTAGATACATTCGAAATTGAAAGATTCGAACGGCTACCCGACGGATTAAAATTTGTTTGTGAATGAGCATGATTATGATCTATCTGGTGGGTATGATTCCTAATCAAGCGATCGTTAACTGAAAAATGAGCATTGTTCGATACTCTACCAGGAAAATTCCGGAAACGACCGTTATCGTAACGGATATTATCCTTCATCTGCTTGGCACGAGCCTCAACGACTCTTTTGCGTGAAATGCATTCCCAAAAGTTAGCTTTGTGAGGGCCCTTGCAATTGGCGCATTGAAACTTTCTGGTATCTTCTTTCACAGGACAGTCGTCCTTAGCGTGAGAAGAACCTCCGCAAATCATGCATTTAGCATCCATGCGACAATTTTTTGTACCATGACCCCACTTTTGGCACCGACGGCACTGAGTGGGGTTCTGGTAATTTCCTCCAGGTTTCTGGAAATGTTCCCACGTCACACGGACATCGAACATAAGTTTAGCTTTTTCTAAAGCTTTAATATTATTTAGTTCTTTTTTGTTAAAGTGAACTAAATAATATTCTTGAGAAAGCCCTTTCCGAACAATGCCAGATTGGGTTCTCTTTTTCATAATGATTACTTGGACTGGGGAAAATCCAAGTAAATCATTTATTTCCATTTTTGATCTCTTCAGGTGACTTATAGTCACTTGAGAGACCTTTCAAGACGACTTTGAACAAACGTTCAGTTTTGTCGTCATAAGTAAAAAAAATGTGCTTCTTCTCTTCAAGATATCTGAGAAGAAGTTCGCGATCTTTAAGAGTTTCCGGCAAAACGCGACAGTCTCCTTTCTTTGCGATTTGGAAGGAAACCTTTCCCCTAATGGAGTTCAAGATCTCCTGCCTAAATCCCCCAAATTCGGAACAACTGACCACGATAGGCGGCACTCTTTGCTTCCTCACTTGAATCAAAGAGCCTGGGCTAGAGGCTGCTTCGATTTGGTGTTCGGAAAAATTTGTCTAGAGCATCGAACTGATTGCTCATTTCAATACAATTATTCATTTCACCCTTGGAAGAAACTTCGCATTCCGGGGAAGCGTCCTTTCTTCCATTCTTGCCACGTGTAGTGACAGTTTTAAAACCCACTTTTTTGGAAGGAAGTAGTGAATTCAGAGATTCACCCTTCCTTTTGTTAGTTGTTGATACCATGTTTAGTTAATAAACGAGAAAGACGTGACCTTCGAGAGGTTTTTTCCCTAGACGGTGTCCAAGAAGGATTACCACCGCTAGCTTTCGCCAACGGGTCCAACGAAAAATCGAAGGCACGGGTCCAAACAAGGATCGTAAAGGGATCAATAGTAGAAAAAATAGTACTGAAAAGTACTGTTTAAGTAGCACTGAAAAGTACCGTTTTTTAATTTTAGCACTGAAAAGTACTGTTTGTGTAGCACTGAAAAGTACTGTTTTATTGCTTTAGGTAGTTTTTAAGAAAACTTCCAAGAGCAGAGAGAATTCGTGTACGCACAGCACGAAGGTACGATGCGCACTGCATCCAACAAGCTGATTAGATGCGCCACAAGTTGTTGTTTTACAGCATACTGCTGTATGCTCGCTGTATAACTAACGACAAAGCGCTTCTTAAATATACAGGGGATAGGCAAAATGATTGAGATAGGCAAAATTTTGCCCAAATTCAAATGCTTATAACTTTATGAAAAATGGATGAAATTTGATGCATCTGGAAGCAGTCGACGGCAAATTTGGTCCAGTTTTAAGAAACTTCCTTGCCCCATGCATCTTGGCCAATGGACACCGGAGATGTTCCGGATTTTCTGAGGTCATGTCTAAATGTCATTTTTTCTGTCGCTTGTATTTTTGTGCGGTGTAAAGTTCGATAGATGTTTGCAATTTTCTCCTAGAAACTAGAAACTAATAGGAAGTTGAATGCCACCGGACGCATTAAGATTGGTTGGAAATCTTCAGAAATATGACCATTTTCCGTAAAACTGGTTCCGGAAAGCATGGTCAGTCATGTTTGTATTTCCAATCATGTAAATATTATCCGGAGCTATATCCAAGTGGACATCAACCTTAAAAATGATGTTTCCTGCAGCGTATTCAGAACCATTAGATGCACAGACCACTCTATAGAAGGTTCCAGGTTGCCCTGGGGGAAGTGGTCAATTAGGAACATATCCGGAACCATATCAATATGGGCATCAAACTTCATGATTTTTAAAGGTTATGCTTTCCGAAGCATTTCCAGCACCACCGGCTGCCATGACCACTTTATAGTTAGATTCCAGGTGCCCCGGGGATGTGGCCAATTCAAAACATGCCCGGAAACACATCAATATGGTAAAAACATCAAGATTTTTTGAAGGTGATGCTAATAGAAGTATTTACAGCGCAACTTATTTATATGACCACTGTAAAGTAGGTTCCATGGGCCCTGAGGGATGAGGTCATGTTTCGAATTGCCCACATCCCCGGGGCACCTGGAATCTACTATAGAGGGGTTATTACATCTTGTGTTCTGAAAATGCTCGCCCAAATCACATGGATCTTACTGTTTATGATTAGAATGTGATTCTAAACAGATGAACGGACATGTTCCGAATTGGCCACATCCCCCGGGGCACATGGAACCTACTATAAAGTGGTCATGGCAGCCGGTGATGCTGGAAATGCTTCGGAAAGCATAACCTTTGAAAATCATGAAGTTTGATGCCCATATCGATATGGTTCCGGATATGTTCCTAATTGACCACTTCCCTCAGTGTACCTGGAACCTTCTATAGAGTGGTCTGTGCATCTAATGGTTCTGAATACGCTGCAGGAAACATAATTTTTAAGGTTGATGTCCACTTGGATATAGCTCCGGATAATATTACATGATTGGAAATACAAACATGACTGACCATGCTTTCCGGAACCAGTTTTTACGGAAATGGTCATATTTCTGAAGATTTCCAACGAATCTTAATGCGTCCGGTGGCATTCAACTTCCTATTAGTTCTAGTTTCTAGGAAAATTGCAAAAATCTATCGAACTTTACACCGCACAAAAATACAAGCGACAGAAAAAATGACATTTGGACATGACCTCAGAAAATCCGAAACATCTCCGGTGTCCATTGGCCAATATGCATGGCCAAGGAGGTTTCCTAAAACTGTTACCAATTTTGCCGTCGACTGCTTCCAGATGCATCAAATTTCATCCATTTTCTTAAAAGTTATAAGCATTTGAATTTAGGCAAAATTTGCCTATCGCAATCATTTTGCCTATCCCCTGTATATTGAGCAGCATAACAATATCATATTGTATAGAAGCAGCCGGATTAACTGATGGCGAGTTTTATTCCACATCATTAGGTTGCTATCTTTTACGGTGTTGAGTTACAGCTTAGTGAAAGCAGGCAAAAGCGATAACTGACGAAATTTATTCAGCTAAGATTTGTAGCTGCAAAACGTTTTGCGTTACAGCTGTATTGACGCTAATCGTTCTATTTTTGACCAGCTTTCCTTTTTTGCTTGCGTTCGCTGCTCCAATTCAACTGTTATACAGCACAAAGCAAATAATCTTGGCTTATAGCGCTAAAATTGTTAGTTGGGACCGTTTTTAAATCAGACGCCTCAGTAATTAGTTATTGGATTTTTGAATGCGTTGTTAAACTTTGGCTATAATTATTGGGCTGTTCTGCAGGCATCCACTTTGATAAATGCAGTAAAACATAGTAGCCATGATTTGTGCGTGCTATATTTTGCGCCAGGTGCAGCAATGTTGGCCTGTTCAGAAGTTAAATGAGCACTGCTGAAGAATTTGGTGACTGGATGTAAATCAGTAACTAATTACGGAGGCGTCCGATTTAAAAACGGTGTTCAGAAAAAAAATATAAAACTTTGAAAAATTTTTTTGTACATAAAATATATGAAAATTTCTTAAAAAACTACAAATTTTTTATATATTTTCACCATAAAAAAAGAAACCAGATTTTTCAATTTTTTCTGAAAAGTTTGAAATTTGAAGGCTTTTATTCCATAAAAAAGATTGTAAATCGGTTGAGCTGTTCAAAAGTTATGATTTTTTTTTAAATAAAAAAATCTAATGCGCTGAGACCTACAGTGTGTGCCGATGAAAAATGACTGATTTTTTATTTTCAAAATATATCTCAAAAAACTTGAAAATATACATCGCTGAAAATTTGACAGTGAACGTATAATCTTCTGAACTTTCAAGAAAAAATGAGAACAGGCAATAGCCCCTTGGTCCCGAGGCCTTCAAAACACGAAAAAACGGAAATTATTTTTTTTTCAAGTAAAATCACAATTCAGTTCAGTCAGTCGTCGGTGTAGACGCATTTTTTAAGCGCTGCGTAGTTATTTTAATTTTTTTTCTTTGCTGTTTACAAACATTCGCGCGCGACCGGTAAAAATGCAGTTGCAGTGTTAAATCATGCAATATCAGTGACGATCGCTTCCTATGGAGTGCGAGTTCTGCTTTAAAGTTACCACGCGGCATGCATTGGTGTGCAACGCCATCAGGAGAATTTTGTTTTATCATATATGGTACCTTCTATGCGGCGATTGCCAGCATAATTTGAAAACTGGAATTGACACCCGCCAAAGTGCTCCATCAACAGCAGCAGCTAATCGATTCAATTAGAGCACAAACTGACGCCAATCTTCCGAGTAGCCCGCCGATCTTAAAAAAACCTCAGTGCAATGGGGGATTTATTTGACCAGATCGAGGCATCAAACTGAAGGAATCGGTGTTGTGCATTAATAATAGCACATCGGCGAGCGTGTTCAAATGCTGTATCGGTATTATCCGCGTGTGGCCGAAAAGCATTCAGAATATAGGAATGATATGCCCAAGCAACGATTGATATGCACTAAAAAACCATTTGACTGGTCTATTAGATATTTTCAATGAAATCTTCAAAAACAACATATTGAAGATTTTGTAGAGGCTTTGACGGTAGATCTGACTGATGAAATTAAAAAAAAAACTGTACCGAGGTTCAGTCTTTGAGTAGCCTAACCATTGAGATGGCTGTTCATTGCAACGAACACAATGCTAGCATTGGCAAAGACCGATTTGCTGGAAGATGAGTCACCGCCAAGCCTATTACAAGAGTTGGCTAAAACTGCTGATGTAAACTCTTATTCGAGTTCCGGTTACCGCAGGCTCACCGCCCAGTTTAAAATTCTGAATCAAATAAAAACAAAGAAGACAACTCTGGCTGGCGACTCTTAGGCACGAGGAAAGTATGGAAAGCGAATTGGCGGAATACGACAAACGCCAACTCCACCGATTGAATCAGCAAAAGCAGGCCGACAAGGCCAGAAGGCGACGTAAGCGGAACGTGACACGCAATGCTACAACCAACAGTTTGGGTGGTAATGTAAACAGCGTTTACAACAACAGTTCTGTCAATACCCCTCTCCGCTTAAATTCTATTGAACTCCCGTCGTACTGTTTTCGGCAATCGCAGGAATGCCACTGCTAATAATGCAAACTCTTTCCACCTTCCACCCGATCGTGAGCTACTTGCAGCAGCAAAAAATCAGTTTTCACGTCCACCGCTAAACTACCAACCAACGATACAATTTGAAAAAGGGAAACCATGAATCCCTACCAACCAAGCGCCCCCACAACTTCACGGAACATGCCACAAAGAAACTTTTTCAACTCCATCATCCTACGTAGAGTGCCCGTGTAGACACACGTGTTTTTCGCCAGAATGACGCTCTCTCCAGAGGAAGCAAATTATGACGACAATAGTTGTGCGGAAACCCGATGCTCACCAGGACCTGATTGACTTTCTCAGCCGTTTACGCTCAACCTGACGCAGTCTCCAGACGTAGACCATGACGATCCAATAGTGGGTGATATTCAACAAATTGTTCTAGGTAATATTTTAAATTAATGACAAATGTGTCTAATGAAGGATCATGGAATTTCAAAGTAATGCTGTGCAAAGGGGTGTGTTTCCAAAAACTTCTTCAGAAGCTACCGAAATTTTTGGTATATTGCCAAAATTTCAATCGCATGAGGAGTGCATCGAAATAATGAACGAAATTTTATAAAAGAATAGTAACTTCATCCTTCTCGGTTGTTTTGGGGGGTACTGAAACTAGTTGGAACGAAAAATTAAGAGTGAAGAAGTTTTTGGTAACGATTTTAATGTATTTAGAGATGATCGCGATCTGGTTCTTACCCAAAGAATGTCTGGTGGGGGATTCTCATTGCAATATTCTTCGAAATTCAATTCAGAATTAATTGTTTCATTCAAAAATATAAAGAGTTTGAACACGTATGGGTAAAAGCACATTTCGCCGGTGAAACACATATATTTGCTTCTGTTGTATTTTCCGCCCGACCATGCTTGCAAATTATCATATGAAATTTTCTTTCAAACCGCTGAAGAATTTTGTCGCAGTTTTCTCCAGAATTCAAAGTGCATATCTATGGCGACTTTAATCAGCGTAATGCTGATTTTATTCGTGATTTCCGAAAACGAAAAATGTTCTGCTGCCGTTGTTGGGTGAAAACGAATCATTACAACTTATTTTGAAAGAGCTGCATTTTTAGGTTTAAATCAAATCAATCATGTGAAAAACCGACAAAACTGTTATTTGGACTTCTTATTCTCAAACATAATGGAAGATTTCTGTGTGAACGAATCTCTTTCTCCACTATGGAAAAATGAAGCGTTTCATACAGCTATCGAGTACTCAATCTTTGTTCATAATTATCATAATTCCGACTACTATGACTTTGAGAATTTCTTTGATTATAAAAACGCCAATTATAACCGGCATCAAACAGAAATTGAATAGAATAGATTGGCAATCCGTTTTGAAAAATCAGGAAGATTTGGAGTATGCAGTGACGGGTTTTTATTCAATTTTGTTCGGAAATTATTCAGATGGAAGTTCCACTCTTGCGGCGACGTCGTAGGAATGGGTCAAAAAATCCTGTTGGATCAATAAGCAAATAAAAAAATTTGAAAAATCGTAAGCAAAAGGCTCATAAAAATTACAGACAACAAAAAACTCAAGAAAGTTTAGAAAATTATTTGTATATTGTCAACCAACTTAATCAAGCCATATCCACTGCACTTGAAGAGTACAACACAAAAATTGAAAATGATTTAAAATCTTGCCCTAGGAATTTCTTCAATTATGTTAAAACTAAGATGAAGTCTAACAACTTTTCCATCTAAAATGACATTGGATGATAAAGTAGCAGAATAATAAAGATGACATTTGCAATCTCTTTGCTGATTTTTTCCAAGAGACTTATACAAACTTCTCGGATAATGACCGTGATTTTGAGCACTTTTCTAGTTTCCTGATTTTACAACCGATGTAGGCGTTAGTCAAATACAGGTACAAGACATTTTAACAGGACTGAAGATTTAGGATTCCTCCAAAGGATCAGGGCCTGATGGAATCCCACCTGCTTTACTGAAAAAACTTAGCCAATGAATTTACAGCGCACCATTATTCTTGGCTGTTCAACATGTCACTTGAAAAGGGCAGATTTCCAAAAAGAATGGAAAAGGTCATTTCTTATACCCATTTACAAGTCTGGGTAAAAATCTGATATTCGAAATTATCGTGGAATTGCTATTATTTCATCCATCCAAAACTATTTGAATCAATCATTAATAAAAAGTATTTAGCCAAATAAAACATAGGAATAACTAATGTTCAACATGGTTTCTTTAAAGGTCGTTCTACTACAACAAACCTTTTGGAATTTGTAAATACACTTTAAATGCCAATGGATAGAGGTAACCACGTTCGAATTCACTTTACACCGACTTTAGTAAAGCATTTGACAGATTAGATATTCCTATGTTGATTTTCAAGCTAAATAAAATGGGAATTGCAATGAGACTCCTCAACTGGATTGAATCGTATTTAAACAAGATCGCCAACAAATAGTAAGATTTGAGGGAAAACTATCTAAAAACTGTTCATGTTTACATCAGGAGTTCCCCAAGGTTCACATTTAGGCCCATTGTTATTCCATATTGTTTGTTAATGATATTTCATATGTGATAAAACATGTTAAAATTCTTATTTATGCTGACGATATGAAACTTTTTATGGAAATCAATAGCAAAAAAGAGAGCGACATTTATCTGAATGAAAAAGTATATTTGATAAATGGTTTAGTAAAAGTTTACTTAAAATTAAACGTCAAAAATGTAATCTAATCACATATAGCAGAAAACGTAATACACCACAGATTACTGTCTCTTTAGAAAATCAAGATGTTCAAAGGTGCGATAAGATTAGAGATTTAGGTGTTATATTAGATTCTAAACTTACATTTACTGACCATTATAATACTATTGTCCATAAAGCAACCAATATGCTAAGCTTATTAAGCGTTTAGCTCCAATTTTCGGACCCATATACGATTAAAACCTTGTACATTGCTTATGTAAGATCAGTTTTAGAATATTGTAGTATTGTGTGGTCCCCACATATGAAACACATGAGGATAGAATCGAATCAGTACAGAAGCAATTTCTTTTATATGCCTTACGCTCAAATTAGGCTGGACAGCGTTTCCACTGCCATCATACGAGGCTCGATGCATGCTTATTGACATCCAGACTTTAAAGGGAAGCGTCGCGAATTAGCCATGATTTCATTTTGTCAATGATATAGTATCGCATCGTATTGATTCCACCAATCTCTTATCTAGTTTGAATTTCTACACGCCCGCCAGACAGTTGAGGAATCGGAATTCGTTCACATCAAACAATCATCGAACTAATTATGCCAAATTCGGCACAATAAATCAAATGATGTCTCTTTATAACCAGCATTACACAGAAATTGATTTGACCATGATCGCGAACGAAGCTTAGGCAATATTTTAATTCCCTGAGATATAATACAGCATAGTATTAAGCAAACATATAGGTCTACAATTGATTGACGAAAAAAATAAATAAATTCAAAAAAAAACATTTTTTTTTTAAAATTTTATATTTTTTTGAAATTCAAAATCTTTAGCTTTCATTTCGTCCAAAAAGATTGAAAATCGGTCAAATTGTTCAAAAGTTATATTTTGTAAAAAAATAAAAAAAATTGCAAAATCGTGATTTTTTATTCACCCTATTTTTGAAATGGTCACCATAATCAAAAAAATCCAAAAATACGTGTATCCTTATTTCGGATAAGGAACAAAATAGCGAATTTCGGTGACCCACTAAATCGGGTTTTTCATGGAATGGATAAGTATACGAGTTTCTTCACATAAAATGCTACATTCTGAATTCATTCGTCCCGAGTTGTTTCGTCCCACATCGAGATTCGTTCTACTTCGTCGTTAACCGCTATTATTCGTCGTATGAAACTTTAAATATTCCACTACGGTGAATATTCAAACTTAACCCGTAACAAAGACTCGTTTTCCAAAAGGTGTTATGTATAATACACTTGTACATCAAAAATGCAATAAAACTACTGTATTTCGATAAATAACTTCAGTTCAATTATCCATTTTACACTTTTTCACCGAATTCGCATGGACGAACACGATCTGAGCGAAATGCTTAGCGATTGACTGAACTACCTCACCTTACGATACAAGTTTTCTTCTTGCTCCCCTGTGAACCTTCGTACATCTTCACTGAAGAATTTCATTTCCAATCACACGCCGTGATTCTATAATTCAGGATTTTTTTTTTCAAAATATCCTACGCGTCGTTTTGTTCGTCGGAATTGTTTCTCAATTCGTAAACAAAGTTCAATGCGTCGTACTGAGAAAAAAAAAGCTCGTGCGCCGCAATGTGTGCGCGATGTTCGGCGTAGAAAACGGTTCCCTTGATTGTGTTGTTTTGCTACACTGTGAGCAGCTGTTATGGTTGTTCGGTCAATAGGAATTGTGTTTATATGTTTAAACTGCATTTTGATGGCGAACAATGAATTTAAACGAAAAATAATATATTTCATCATGCTGAAGGAATGGAGGAAGATGGCCGTAGATCTATATATTCTAGTAAAACATTTATTATAACGTTGATATGTTTTTTGATCCCTCGCACGGTGTGCTGAAACACACATATTATCGAACTTGCATGAACCTCCGATCTTTTTTCACTAAAAGTTAGCTCTGATAGTCAAAAAAAGCTTGCGGGATATTAAAAAATCTTTCATCGGCAAAAAATTGAAAAAAGTCGATTTTTGTATTTTTATCCTTCTTTCATATATGAGTTCATAGGATAATATTAGAGTTACACTAATATGATGACTTTAACGGCTTTATGACCAATTTGACATATCTTTAACATGAATGAATTCTTAGATGTTAAAATTAAGCATCATTTCCTAAATACACTCACACAATATGACCAGCCCATGATGGTATGCCGTATTTTATGTAATGGAAACTTCACTCATACGAACGACTTGTATTCTTCTTTCTGAAATCAAATCAGTAATATTTTACGTATGTGGCATAGTATTCTAATCAGAATAGGAATTAAGAGAAATGGATACACATGGCAGTATTAGGCTGTATTCATGTGCTTATTGCGCCAATAGTCTTGAAAGAGGGTTCACTATAACACGAAAGTTTTGTGCAGTCACTAATCTACTCATATGCAATGCGCACATGATATTTGGGGTTTGAAGTGCCTGATTTTGAATAAAAGGACTGGATTACTTCAGATCGACATTTGTAGCATATCTGCCAATTATTTGTCCCTGAGATGAATAATAAATGTGGAGAAGATGACAAATCGGTCCAATGTAATCCAGCACTTTTATTCACGATTTCGCACTTATGGAGGGCAAATTTTGCGAAATAGACACAAAAATTTCAATAAACTACATGGACACATCAATTTTAGTATCTTAAAATGAGGTATCTTTGATAATGCGGGTAACTTTGATAGTGCAGGATCCGCAACGTACTAAACAAAATAACACAAAATTATGTTATTCAGTTAAGCCAAACGAATGCAAAAGTAAGGAGTATGAGTGTGACACTTTCACCTCGGAGCTGTATTCGTGCCAATCGAGAGTATTTGAGGCTTTATATTTCGAATATGAGAGAATGATGAGATTTTAGTACTTTCAAAAACGCTCACAAACAATCTGTTTTAATAGTGATAGTAATTATTCATGAAATTATAATGAGTTTCGGTACGTATACTTGATGACCTACGCTATAGTAGAACATAAAATCCGGTATCAAACCTCATAGCGAAAAACAGTTTTACTATTTGGAATCATTTTTTGTAACCCCCTCAAAAGTCACAAATTCCCATATAACATTAAAAAGCCTAGAGGTATGCAAGCCTCGTGTACTTCACGGGATTCATTCAATTTATGCTCATTCATGTTCCAAAAACGATTGATTTATGGTGAATTCAATGTCGAAACTTCAGAGATATAATTTTATACTCATTATTATTAACTTATAATGGTATTTTTTATGTTTGTTTTGACTGAAAATACTTTTAAAGGTGTTTTTTGTTCAATAAATTATGTACTTTAATTGATAAAATCTAATCCAGCTTCTTTTAAACATTCTCCAATCCAATCAAACTGTAATGATGTCAAACAATAGTTTGTTATGGATTTTCCATGTGCTTCTTCTTCTTCTTTCTGGCGTTACGTCTCAACTGGGACAATGCCTGCTTCTCAGATTAGTGTTCTTTATGAGCACTTCCACATTTATTAACTGAGAGCTTTCTTTGCCGATTGACCATTTTTGCATGTGTATATCGTGTGGCAGGTACGAAGATACTCTATGCCCTGGGAATCCGAGAAAATTTCTTTACGAAAAGATCCTCGACCAGCGGGATTCGAACCCACGACCTTCAGCATGGTCATGCTGAATAGCTGCGCGTTTACCGCTACGGCTATCTGGGCCCATAATTTTCATGTGCTTATCTACTCATTATCAATGTTACCCCATACCAAAACTGACTTTCGATTATCGAAACCGTTAATGCAATCTTTCATGAGCAATCGTAACTACAAAACAGTGCTTGTTTTACAAAAAAATAAAATATTTATATTTCTCTCAAAACTATCAAAGTTACCCCGTTTTATAGTATGTATATAGTTTTTAAGTGTGTGAATGTAACTAAGGATATGTTAATGATGTGAGATTTTAGCAAACGCAACCCAACAAGCGGCTGCAAGATTCCAATATAAAATCTGCATGACAACTTTTACAAATATTATATAATATTGTTACTAATACAAGACAATGAGACTATCATAGATTTTTTTATATTTTCACATCATTACATTTTCTGTACAAACCAATGTATATGTAACGATATTTTTACAATATTTGTATGCGTTCTAGTTTTGGATGTAGACCACCGTATACAGGTTTGCGTAAAATCTTCCTCCATCTTTCAATCAAAACAAATGTGAATAACAAGACCAAGCTAGAGTGAACATACCATACAAATTGAAACAGTACATTGCCCTATATACTTGTATGGCTGTTTATTTTTAATACAATTGTCTGTTATCTTAAAGAAAGCTTCATGTTCAATAATGAACTCCCAATGATTTCAATTATTCAGTAGAATAGGAAACATGATAAGAAATTTCGTAAATTGTAGTATGTTTACCTTAATAAATTTATGTAAAAATGCGATGTCGTTAATAAACGGCATACCACCATGAGCTGGTCACATTGTGTTAATGCCGGTTAAAAATTATGCTCAATTTGAAAAGTCTTTGTATCGATTCGTCTTCAAGGTATATCAAATAAGTCTTTGAGCTATTGCAATGCATCAAAATTAGTGTAACTCTAGTATTCTCCTCCATATATGAGGGGAGAAGAGTAAAATACAAAAATCGACTTTTTTTCAATTTTTTGCCGATGAAAGATTTTTTAATAATTCCGCAAGCTTTTTTTTGACTATCAAGGCTAACTTCCAGTGGAAAAAGATCGGAGGTTCATGCAAGTTCGATAATATGTGTGTTTCAGCACACCGTGCCTCGCTATATCACAGTGAGCCTGTTAGTTGTGAGACGAATCTGAAAGCTGATTGCAACAGAAATGAAAATGTGGTCTATTTTAAAGATAAATGTGCGATTCTTTTTGAGATAAAAACATCAAATTAGCAAATTGCCCAAAACAAGAATATTTCCTAAATTTGCAACCAGAAACACTATTTCCGCGATCTTGAATGGTGAACTTTGCGCTTCCAATATTTTTGTGAAATTGGCGCCTCTGACGACATTTATAACATTTGGTTTTTGAAATGGGTCCTAAAGCCCTGTCCCCAATTTTAGTGTCAAACGCTTAAGTTTAGGCAAAATACACATGTTTACTTCAATTTTTCTAATGTTTTCCGTTGGTTTAAGTCCTTTAAAAACTTGTTTTTAGATTTTGTCAAACTTTTGGCTTCAACTCAAATTTGTGTGTATTTTGTTTCCGTGTCCCTTCCGAAATGTCAGATAGGAACAACTCCGTGTTAAAACTAAAACCCCTGTGGTGTTTTTGTCGACTAAGCGAAACGTCAAACATGATCAAAAGTGTCAAGGTTCATTTATGGATCAAATTTTTAAATTTAAAATTTAAACATGATATAGCCATTATTTGGCCGGGAAAAAATTGCTAAAGCAGTTGCAAGTAACATGCTCTTTCGTGTTATTTAAATAAAAACAAGATTTCATTAAAAAAAATTAGGAGTCAATTGAGCTAGAAGTATCCGAAAAGAAATCTTGCCTCGCTCCGAAATTTTGCCATACTTTACTTAAATTAGGCGCCATTTGTTTCGGCTTTATGGATTGCTAGTTACCAGCTAAGCTTCAAGCTTCTATTTAACGTTGTCGAATATTCACATTCATAACATCGATAGATTAGTCCGTTATAATCACATTATCATTATCACAAAATTCATAACGTTAAAGGGGGTGGGTGTTATCTAGATGTTCCAACTCACACAACATTTGTAAAATATTCATACAAAAAGCGTAACGAGTGGGTGGGTGTTGGTTGGTTTGTCAAAAATGTATGATATATGGTGGTTATGAAATTTGTGAATGAACCCTGAATATTTTATTAGCAATAAAGATTATAACTAAATGAAAAAGTCAGTCAATGTATAGAAAAATGGTTTTATGTGTTACGTCTATTTGCTATCGTTATAATTTTGGGGATACGGATCGTATAGAAGTAATTGAATATCATGAAACACAATTTTCATACAAACCTGAGAAATTCGTTTCTTTTGTTTCTGAACGGTGCAATCATTGTTTCGCGAATAAGCTTTCTTCAAATAAACCCTGTGTCACCTGATCTTCTCAAACGATAAAATTGCGCACAGAATTAGGTATAAACCGCATGGCTCATTGCAAATCATCGAACATAATTGAATTTTGTCTCCGAAAACTCACCGGTTCCAGATTGCCTACGAGGGTTTGCGCTAAATTCAGACCTAATAAAAGTTTAATTAATTTAGGAATTCTTACCGCTACTCGAATATAAACTGGCCTCAAAGAAGGGCTCGATCCAAAGTCCACCGTACTCATCGATGTTTATTCAAAATGAAGTCAATTTGAATTTTTTAATTAAATGCTTGGGCCAAGTTCTTATACTTTAGCAAAGAAAGGTATCCCATCCCTTAGCTGGCTTTATAAGGGGTTTCAGCAAGAAAGGAATTTCGGATTATTATCGAAAGTCTGGTTCGGTTTGGTTCACCTTTCGCCCTTGGTATAAATGTACATTAACTAAACTACAACTCTAATATGCCCTTTGAGTATTCTGGGGTGGACAATCCACCCCGCGAGAGGAAAAAAAATGCTTACATTCCTAGATTATACAAACAAATTTCATTATCGGCCCCAATCCCTGGCAAGAGAGAATGCAGCGGATTCTCATTTGACTTTCAACTTCTTCAGCTTATGCTGCTGGCAGTAGTCTTGATACCCATTTTTCATACCAGAGGGCCGCATTAGAGACTGCTTTTTCCTCGCCGTAGATAGGCTCATAATCCAGATAGATTAGAGCCCGGATCCGATTGTAGAGGCAGAATCGATGACATGTACGAGAGCAGTCCGCACGGGGAAAGCTCAGTTTAATTTTCCCAATCGGATTAAGCGCTTAATCAGCAGCTCCAGCAGGAACGCCAGGAAGAAGGACAGAAAGAGCGGTATCTGGTACCAGGACGGTCGTAGCTTTAAGCGTTTCATTAGCTCGGGATAAGCGCTGACAGAAGCGAGTAGTGTCCTCGATGCCGGAATCGTCCGTAACGAACACCGGGTGACCAGAGATTTCCTTTGGTTTGGTCAATAGGGCGTCCTTGGCGCGAAGATGTGCCCAAGCGACATTGCCGGCGTAGACCAGCTGCTGTTTCCCTCCGGGACCGGCTAGCTTGGGGATTTCTCCATTGAAGCGAAGGGCGACTTTGATGATGGACGGGATGAATCGCTGGTCACCCTCGCCGAATACTACCGGTGGTCGAATGGCAATCGTTTTCAGCATGCCTGTAATTGAAATATACGGCTTTGTAGAGATAATGTCCGGTGGATCGATATATGTATGTACTACAGTTAGCGCGGGTGACTATCATCGGTTGTTCGAATTTTAATTGCGAGGTGGCGAAACCGACTACAGTCAGTGGAGGGTATTAAGTGA
The DNA here is from genome assembly GCF_002204515.2 of Aedes aegypti. Lineage (NCBI taxonomy): Eukaryota > Metazoa > Arthropoda > Insecta > Diptera > Culicidae > Aedes > Aedes aegypti. The sequence continues at coordinate 26,063 of NW_018736049.1, forward strand.
GTGAGAAAATGCCACAGATCAGCTGCTGTAGCAAACGTAAGGCGAGAGTTAATACGGGGATGTAGATGGCGACGGATATCAGCGCTGATGTAAAGCTTTGCAGGGAAAATTCACAGTAAGGTACCCCGGGGCAAGTGGGACATAAAAAAACGATAGTTTCAAACAAATTGTTCACTAAAATTTTGAAATGTCAATATTTCTCAAAATCCAACTACACATCACATTTTGGCAACACATTTGCTGGTGTGTGCCATGAATTTGGTCGAACAATTTCGAAATTGTGAAGACATTAGAAGAAAAGTTTTTACAATGAGCCATTAGACGCAGTTACCCTCGCCAAACGGGGCAAGTGGGACACATCCAGTTTCATGCGTCATCCACATCAGTGAGTCAACCATTACAATATTAGGATTGATAAATCATAGATATATAAATTTGATTACATTTTTGATGTAACATAAGGGATCAATCATAAAATGCGTAACGCTTTAGAAAGAAAACGTGTGTTTAATAGTATGTCACGTCAACTTAATATTAACTGAAAAATTCTCATAAAAAGTGTAAAAGGAATAAAACTCGTTCAAATATATCATTTATAAAGTTATTAATTAAAAGTAGCACATAACTTTCAATAATTTACGAAAATTGTAATTTGTTCTGGTCATTCTTTATATGCATGGCAGAAAACCACTTAACGGGGTGGAAATTGTTTTGCGTAACTACTAAATTTGTAGAAATAAATAATAAAGTTCAATTAAAACAAATAAGTTGTTGGGGGAGAGTCCTTGGGATTGCCGTTGCTTGGACTGGGACTGTATGTTGGGCCGTCAATCCCCCAACACGAATGGGGTAAGGTGATCGTAGAAGATTGGGAAGACTTTGTTTTGATCCTTAGAAGTCATGGTTCCGATCCGTAGATTCCAGAGTTTCGGGTCATATTTTCTTAGGTTCTCGTAATTCATACGCGACATCCGATTCATTACATAGATTTGACGAAAACTATACACATATCTACATTTATTTGTAACCGAAACAATAATCTACAGGGACGCTTCAAACTAACATGTAAAAATATTCCTATGGGATACGGCACCCGTTTTGGAACCAAAGAAACTGATCATTACTTCGCTCGCTTATATAAAAGGATTACGAAAAATACAAGTTTTTATTGCCGAATGCTGAAATGAGAAGGAAATAGCGAAGGCGGTCCCGCTTCATCAAAACGATTTCAGGGATGTAGTTCAGCGTGAGCCACGTTAACTTCCAGAACAACATCCTCCCCACCCAGAAACTGTATCCAAGTTTAATGAATTGTATAATAATATTCCTTGCGTCATTCCATATCCTCAAAAATCTTACCCGTCGTGTGCCCGATTTTGCATGCGAAATGGAAGTTCAATTGCGTCCATAGATGAATCCTATCTTGCCATAGATGAACTACTCGGTGTAGCCTTTCCTGGCTTTCAGGCCTACCTTTGTATATATTTTCCAACATTATCGTTGTTCTTAGTTGAAAACAAACTCACGCCTGTATGGTTTGTTGATGTCCAAGAACTCATCCCAGAGTGGTGCAAGTGTAGATAGGCGTTGGAGAGGAAATTTCAAGTTAGAAGAGTAGGAATTGCCCGTGCTTCGGCCAAACAATACGTATGTAGTACTGACCTGCGAAACCGTATCATGCTGCTACCTCTCCATACCATAACCAACCGTTGGTAGTTGCTCATGTGGAAGTGACGAATTTAGGAAAGTGTTGGGTAGAGCAGATCAAACAACTCTCACCCACCATTGAAGGTTTCTACCACCATCCGCGCCGATTCTCCGTGGTTTCCGTATTACGATCCAATATCGCTTTAGGGTTGTTTAAATTTCTCGTTGTACTATCGATTTGCCGTGTGTTGTCGTATTACTGAAGGTGTAGTGGATCCGTGTGAGTATAAGCTTGGAACCTGCAATCCATTGGTGAACGGTTAGTACACCGTGCGCCGTCGCGAGTAAGGTTTTCCTTCGCTGGGTTGAATTAATCCGTAGTTTGGTAAATCCGATTTCGCCAATCACTATAGTCAAGTGCCATTGTGAACCAAAGTGAGTCATCACCGTTATGCCTCGGAAGCCAATTTGCGAAATACCCTTGTATTTGCTTCGGATCAGTATGGATTTGCTGCACCGTGCAACATACGAGTCCCAGTGACTCGCATCCAGGAAAATGTGGAACACTCGTTGTGCTCCGGATAGCGAAGACATTTGGTAGTCTATCGCCAAGCCATAGTCTGCGTCCGTGGAAACTAGTTCGAATTTCTTTGAACACATCCAGTATCCAAAGTGGGTTTGGACGCCCCCAGCATCCATCCAATGTACCTGAACTTCCTAATGTTCAAGCATCCAATAGGTAAGAGGACACCCACGTGTCGGTTGGAATGATATTTGAACATCCCTGATGCCCAAATCATAGTTTCGGTGTGCTCAGATGCCGCCTAGCATCTGAGATCGTGTAATCCTTAGTGCCAAGTAGGTGATAGTGTTCAATAGCAAACCTTAATACAACGATATATCTGCACAAACCATAAAGCCTCTCAATGGTCAAAAGCGTTACCAATATCCATTGCTTGTATTGGGTTATTTACTTGTATTGTGTGAGCAGATCCATACCTTCGCTTACACTTCTGGTGTCGAGTGTTCCATTTGTATTTGCATTTTCGGTTGGAACTCGGAGAAGAAACTAGTAGTCTCTTAGTAAGCGTGAGTGACCACGTGGTTGCGATTCGTCTTCTTGAGAATCAACAAATTGCTTGGAAGGTAAACACCGAATACATGATGGATCAGGATTTGGAACGTAGTTGTATATCGTGATCGATGATCAGTGCTGTCTTGAATCCGTTCGCGCTGTAGTTGTAAAACTTGACTAATGTGGTGACATTCTCCGCGTAGTGTTGTGATGATGGTACATGGTATCGAAGAGGATGAAATTCCAATTAAAATGTGCATGTCTGTATGCTTCGGTAGACATATACTGAATCACTAACCTGGGAAACCATAACGTTGCTGCCTCTTCAATCCACTGTACATTCCATGTTGCCTCTGTGCTATGTTGGTAAGATTTGTATGTGAGAATGCATTACGTTGCCGTATCATAGAGTCCAGTTCATGAGTTCCGATTTCGATGGTGTGGTTTGCAAGCCACAATCCGGACCAAGCTTGCAGATTCCGATGATTCCGTAGGGTGTG
>NW_018736050.1:0-26086 GCF_002204515.2 Aedes aegypti
TGTTTTTGTCGACTAAGCGAATGTCAAACATGATCATAAGTGTCAAGGTTCATTTATGGTCTCAATTTTTAAATTAAAGTTCAAATATGATATAGTCGTTATTTGAGCGGGAAAAATTGCTAAAGTAGTTTTAGTAACATGCTCTTTCGTGTTATTAAATAAAAAAAGATTTCATTAAACATTTTAGGCCCCTATTGAAATCGCCAAACCACTAAAGGCGCTTGAACATTATATATAATTTTTTTTTTAAATTTATGAACAATGTAAATTTTCAGAGATATCTAAAGAAAATGCTTATTAGAACGAGCCTTGAAAGAGAGAACTTTTGGACGATAAAAATGGAAAAATTTCGTGTGAAATGTTTCCCATACAAAATAGAGTGTCCGGAATTTGAAGCTGCTCGTAATATGAATCAAAACGGTGCCTTGAAGAAGTAATTACTAGAAAGCGTAAACCAATCGAAGAAACAAACATAAACATTCGCTGAGAGGTGAAAATCCTACAACGAAAAAGGAGTCGACATTCCTTTATGTCGTGTCATATTCGGCTACTTTGATTCGTTTCCCCAATGGTGCTTTGCTGAATGACATTTCTCATTAAGGTAATGGTCCCCATCTCGTAGGCGCCCCTCATTTGTGAGGTGGAATTTCTTCTTCTGAGAAGAACCATGCGTCTCCATTCAATTGGGCACGATTCATCAAGTGATCGCTTTACCTGAATGGAGAAGTACATATTTTGGTAAATGACTTCGTGACGAGATGTTTCGTCTCTGGGGGATCGATTTCCACATGACGACATAACAAGCATTCATAAGGACAACGCACTGAGAGCAATCGTACATTTTAACATGACTAGACAACGACAGTCATGCTATAAGATGTCTGTCAGTGTAGCTGCGAAACGCTACCCAATCAACGCCCCATCTTAGTTGGCTGTACTTATTTTTTCTGGCGCTTGGTCGAAATCTTCTACCGCACAGTGCGTAGCGTGTCAGAATGCGAAAAGAACCGCTTCTAAGCCGGTGCCAAATCTTGACTTGATCCGATGAATTGAAATTTTCTAATGAGAAAACTTCCCGCGAACAAAAGACGCGCCAGCACGGTTGGTTGATGTGCGGTAGTTGCCTTAACCCGTCCGCCGTAGCCCCCCTCCCCCAGTTTTGGTCAGCCGTGACCAGTGCCGGATTTCTTCAATTTCGAAATTGAAGGGACATCGTGTTAGAGAAGTGTTGAGTTAAAGAACACAAAACCTGTGCAAATACGATCCAAGGACAATTCAGTGCCTGAAAGTAGGCCGTTTCTTGAAAGAGTGGCGTGATGAAAAACAGCCTATTTCGATGAGAAACTGCAAAAAAGAATTTGATATTTTTTTATCCTTCGGAAGTTTTTTAAATCTGGACGCTGAGGGTATTCGCCCCCTTTGCCTTCCTCCTCAAATCCGTCTCTGGACGTGACGGTTCGAAGTATGAAGCGAACGCGAAAAGTTAAGTGATTTCGGGCTCGGAAAAATCACTTCGACACCTGTTTAGCATAAAGAAGGAAACTTTGGGCTTGTTTTTTTTTTCTCTCTGTGTGGCTCCTTCCTGCAGCAACCCCAAAAACTCGTTTGCGTTTCATGACCACATTAACTCATCTCGTTGTTCCGCTGAGGGTGATTCGGATTTTTTCCTCTTTTTTGGCGTGGGCGCTGTTTTGCCAGGGAACAGGTTGTCAGACCAGCAGGATGTGTGTCTGTGTGCGTTGTGAATAATTAAAGTCCCCTGGCGGATACTTTTCGTGTTTCTGTTGACGGCTTCACCATCGCCGGTAGGTTATTAAATGATGAAATGATGTGTCGTGTAAGTCACCAGTGGTGCCACCAAAGTAGGCTGGAGTATGAGGTGGATGAGCAGTTTCGTCGGATCGTATAGTAACATGAGTTAACCGCTACTGCCAAAAATACATGACACTCTCATGAGATTTTTCGTCAGCTTTTGCGATGAACCCGCCAATCGTCATCAATGTGGATATAGAAATACTGTCGACTACATCAAAGGGATCATCGGGATAGGGGGAGACGCAAAATTGTTAGAATAATTCAAAGTTATTTATCAAATCGTACACTTCAGGTTAAATTATCAGAACTCCAAGTCGAAAGACTTCCTGTAAGAGCTGGTGTTCCTCAAGGCAGCATTTTCGAACCAATATTATACAATGTTTCACATCTGATTACCTGAGTTACCTCAGGGTTGTCAAAAATCTTTGTTTGCGGGATGACAGAGGCCTCTCCGCCAAAGGACGAAGTCTGCGTGTCATCTGTAGCGTGATTGCAGAAGAGTTTTGATATTTTTTCTTCAAACTTGCAAAAATGGAAGATTTCTCTTAATGCTTCCAAAACTCCTACATAAACCGAAAGCACTTTATTTGAAACCTACTAGTAGATATGTTGTCACGATGAGAGGGGTTTCAATAAATTGGTCAGTTAAGTATGTAGGGCTCAAGCTAGATAAGAATTTAACTTTCAAAATCAACATTGAGGGCAATCAAGCCTAATGTAACAATATGTAAAATGTCGTTTTGGTCAACGTAATTTTTGTTTACTCGATCCCTATTTTCGGCATGAGCAGCATATTATGATTCTATGGAATGACCGACAAGCGATACTCCTGGGATAGCTGATACAAACGACTCCCGGTGGACGCATTGGAACGTGCTTTTTCCGGAAGAACCTGTCATTTCCATTATTAACAAATGTAACTTTTTACGATGCTTTCAAACCCGGCAATGTACCGTAACAAGCAGGCGAGTTTATTACTCCAACCACCACCAAACCGAAATGCCGATTCCAACGCCAACCTTGATTTGTTTGAAAGCCCTCCGAGGCTATTGAATAACTATAGCCATTTAATTGCGATGCAATTGTTAATGGGAATATTATGGCAATAATTCACACGGGAGTGGACTCTCTCACACACACGTTGCAGCAAGTCCCGTTCCCACCGATTACTTCCCCCCCCTCCTAAACAACGCTTCCCTCGGTCTCTCAAGGGGACAATCGGAACGCAGCAAACGCTCCGCCGGGCACGATTATATCAATGCGAAAGGGCAATAAAATATCCTAATACCAATTACTGGCCAATACCCATCGAACCACATCAATAAAGCAAAAACACCCCCGCGGCACTCCGAGCGCACAATGTTCTCACGCATGGTTCGCTCCGTTCCGACCCCGAACGCCATCCCGACACCCACCATCCACACACAGACACGCATATGCTGCCGTTGCTGCGCCAACGGTTAGGGCAAAGTGGTTCAAATTGAGTGCATTGGAGTAAATGGACCAGTTTACATTTTAACCTGAGAGAGAGGAGACAGCTCACTGACAACTGGCTTGTTTTCTTGGCTTCTTTGATTTCTTCTTCTCATGTTTAGGTTGGCGCACAATGGTTTCGTAGAGCAAACGCTGGGTCAAAACCATTTTCATATCCAATTTGGTTATCAAAAAGATCAATAAATTAAAAAAATTCAATATCATTTGAGTCCAATTGATAATATTTAAATATTCAACAATTTTATATGCAAGAGCACAAGAAAACAACCTGAATTTTCAGTCACATCCAGTTTTAGTTTGGCCAAATTTTGACGGTTTTTCACGCTCTGCCCCTCGAGTGTGGCGGGTCTCCAGTGACAGTTGATGACAGGTTCCCTTGACTTTTGGGAGCTCGCAATCTAAGCCAGCTGTCTCCTCTCTCTCAGATTTTAACCCGTATAGGCCTGAGAGAAAGAAAAATAAGTAAAACTCTCACCACTCAGCGAGTACTTGACGGATTGCAATTATGTTTGTCAGTATACCTAACTGGTACACATATCTATTTTATTCTAAATGCTTGCACAGCCAACATTGAAAATCATTCTGGAAATAGGGGTAAATGATGGCTTCGGCACCCTGAGGGTATTTCCGGCAGCACTAACTTATCGTCCTTGTTTAAAATTTATATAGGGAACAAGAGTTACCTTCAATGTGCTCAATATATTCTTGAACTATAATCTTCCATGTAAACCTCATCTTCCACAAAAAAATATTATATAACATGGGTTTTATCATTGAATGAAATAAATGCTTACGAAATTATCGTCATTCGTGAGCTGCCGAATAAAACAACACAAGAACAGCTTAAGAAAAACTCACCACTTTGAAAGGTTCTGTTCTCCGCTCCAATACCAATTTGTCACAAAAGCTACGCACCGATCACTCATGCACTATTGAACTTTTGATTTGTCTATAAAGCACTCGATAATACTGAATTTTATGCTTCAGCTTAGCTTAGCTTAGCTTAGACTGACTACACATATCAATGGTTGCTATTTCCGTGATTGACCGAAGTCAGTGAAAATGCACAAAGAATCAACTAGAAGTTTGACTGGGATTGGCCATAATCTTCTTCAGTGTGCATAATTCAGTGCCTCTATTTATACAGGGTCAATAACGGCGCCGGCCACGTCCTTGCAGTCAGGTGGGATTGAGGGAAGGAATGTTAGTGTGTAACCTTTGCTATTTGGAGACCGTGTTTGCCTCTGCATCTCCACAAAGGTTACTGGGAGGGATGTTTGTTAATGGGGAGGATCGTTGGGTCACAGGATTCACTTTGATAAGCAATTAGACCATGATAAATAATTATTTGTGAGATATAAACATGATTATGCCGACACTTGGGGTGACGAACCATTCAAAGTTTGTTGAACAAATACCTAAATGAAACATTCCTAACACTCCTATTCTTATGCCGACACTTACAGTGACGAACCATCCAAAGTTTGTTGAATAAAGTGAACCTTTCGGAAGTCTACACTTGTAGTGTCCAACCATTCAAAGTTTTTTTTATTACAAAAAATAAAGGTAAAAAGAAAGGGGTGTTTTGCATAGCATAGCATAGCATAGCATAAACTGACTGTACATGTCAATGGTTGCTACTCCGTGATTGATCGGAACTGGTAAGAATTGCACTACGATCCAAATGAATAAGGGATGGGAGTTTCCGCTTACTCTCGAAGTGCAATTTTAGCAGATCTAATATTATTGATCAATAACGGCGCCGGCCAAGTCCTTACAGTCAGTTGGGATGGGGAAGGAATGTTAGGGTGTAATGATTGTTGCTTCTAGAGACCGAGAATACCTCTGCATCTCCACAATCACCACGGGAAGGGTGTTTATTAGTGAGGAAGGAAAAGATCTGGGAGTCACCTCTGGTCGGTGATGCGATCCATGGACAAGGGGGAAATATACGACTTGTATTTAAAGCTAGTTTTGTATTTTTGTCTCGAGAAGTTTTTGGAAAAATTACGTCAACATCTATAATGTCGAACAATTCAAAAGACGTTTTTATTAATGACGAAAACTGAAAATTACATGTATATATTTTAACTTATATGAAACAGGAATAATGCCGACACTTGTAGTGACGAACCATACATAGTTTGTTTGAAAATTACATATGAGTATTACTGTGCATTTTGTCTCGATATGGTAGAAGTTTTAGAAAATACGTCAACATTCACAATGTCGAACAATTCAAAGGATAATTTTTAATAATGTCAAAAAGAGAAAAATATATGTATATTCAAATTGTATAAGAAAAAAGCATAATGCCGACACCTATAGTGACAAACCATACAAAGTTTGTTTTAATATTACATAAAAGTTACGCTTTCAAGAAAATATGTGTTATCATAAGCATGAAACGAACTCACCAGTTGGCCATCCATTCTCGACTGAACACAAAACTGACACTGACAGCAAAACTTCTTGGCGTCCCGAAAATAAACCGTCTTGCTTGGGCCTTCCCAAATACGTACCCAGCAAGACGCTCCAAAACAAAGGAAAAAAAAAAAAAAAATCTCCGGCGACGAAAACACGCGCGAAACCGTCAACAAACTCTATCGGACGACGCAAAACCGAACCGTCCTGCTTGGGCTTCTCGAAGCACTACCCAGCAAGACGCTCCAAAACAGGGGGAAAAAATTCTCCCGGCAACGAAAACGCGCGAATCCGTCAGCTAAATCAATCGGACGACGCAAAACCGAACTGTCCTGCTTGGGCTTCACAAAGCACTACCCAGCAAGACGCTCCAAAAACAGGGGGAAAAAAATTCTCCGGCAACGAAAACGCGCGAATCCGTCAGCTAAATCAATCGGACGACGCAAAACCGAACTGTCCTGCTTGGGCTTCACAAAGCACTACCCAGCAAGACGCTCCAAAACAGGGGGAAAAAAATTCTCCGGCAACGAAAACGCGCGAATCCGTCAGCTAAATCAATCGGACGACGCAAAACCGAACTGTCCTGCTTGGGCTTCACAAAGCACTACCCAGCAAGACGCTCCAAAACAGGGGGAAAAAAAAATTCTCCGGCAACGAAAACGCGCGAATCCGTCAGCTAAATCAATCGGACGACGCAAAACCGAACTGTCCTGCTTGGGCTTCTCGAAGCACTACCCAGCAAGACGCTCCAAAACAGGGGGAAAAATTCTCCGGCAACGAAAACGCGCGAATCCGTCAGCTAAATCAATCGGACGACGCAAAACCGAACTGTCCTGCTTGGGCTTCTCGAAGCACTACCCAGCAAGACGCTCCAAAACAGGGGGAAAAAATTCTCCGGCAAACGAAAACGCGCGAATCCGTCAGCTAAATCAATCGGACGACGCAAAACCGAACTGTCCTGCTTGGGCTTCACAAAGCACTACCCAGCAAGACGCTCCAAAACAGGGGGAAAAAAATTCTCCGGCAACGAAAACGCGCGAATCCGTCAGCTAAATCAATCGGACGACGCAAAACCGAACTGTCCTGCTTGGGCTTCTCGAAGCACTACCCAGCAAGACGCTCCAAAACAGGGGGAAAAAATTCTCCGGCAACGAAAACGCGCGAATCCGTCAGCTAAATCAATCGGACGACGCAAAACCGAACTGTCCTGCTTGGGCTTCACAAAGCACTACCCAGCAAGACGCTCCAAAACAGGGGGAAAAAATTCTCCGGCAACGAAAACGCGCGAATCCGTCAGCTAAATCAATCGGACGACGCAAAACCGAACTGTCCTGCTTGGGCTTCACAAAGCACTACCCAGCAAGACGCTCCAAAACAGGGGGAAAAAATTCTCCGGCAACGAAAACGCGCGAATCCGTCAGCTAAATCAATCGGACGACGCAAAACCGAACTGTCCTGCTTGGGCTTCACAAAGCACTACCCAGCAAGACGCTCCAAAACAGGGGGGAAAAAATTCTCCGGCAACGAAAACGCGCGAATCCGTCAGCTAAATCAATCGGACGACGCAAAAACCGAACTGTCCTGCTTGGGCTTCTCGAAGCACTACCCAGCAAGACGCTCCAAAACAGGGGGAAAAAATTCTCCGGCAACGAAAACGCGCGAATCCGTCAGCTAAATCAATCGGACGACGCAAAACCGAACTGTCCTGCTTGGGCTTCTCGAAGCACTACCCAGCAAGACGCTCCAAAACAGGGGGAAAAAAATTCTCCGGCAACGAAAACGCGCGAATCCGTCAGCTAAATCAATCGGACGACGCAAAACCGAACTGTCCTGCTTGGGCTTCACAAAAGCACTACCCAGCAAGACGCTCCAAAACAGGGGGAAAAAAATTCTCCGGCAACGAAAACGCGCGAATCCGTCAGCTAAATCAATCGGACGACGCAAAACCGAACTGTCCTGCTTGGGCTTCACAAAGCACTACCCAGCAAGACGCTCCAAAACAGGGGGAAAAAATTCTCCGGCAACGAAAACGCGCGAATCCGTCAGCTAAATCAATCGGACGACGCAAAACCGAACTGTCCTGCTTGGGCTTCACAAAGCACTCTGAGTTATATTTATTGATTTATTAGAACTAAAAATAACTATACATGTTTTTTCTAATGCAATTCACCAGGATGCGCTTGACCTAAACTATTTCACCGGTGGTCTTCTTGAACTTACGCAGCTGTCACAGGAAGCACCAGAAACGACACTTGGTCACGATCTGGTTCGGTGCTAAGATGTTTATCTTGAACAGCGGAGGATTCCGATCATTCTCGGGCAGCAAAAGTTTATGGGAACCGCGAACAAAAATACACAAAATCTTATAAAATATGAAACGAGTTCAAACAATAACAAATTCTTGAAATGTTATTGGTTGGATAACTAGATCATAAATTCAATAATACTGAATTTTATGCTTCAAACCACAAATTAAAATTAATGCACTTTGCTTTCGTCGGCAATCACTTTTTATTACGGGAATCGGTTGCCAGAAAACCATATTCAATTGCGGTGCAGAGTGTCGTGTTTCTCATGTATACCTAAATGAGCTAGTGTGCCATGCGATATTTCATATCGCAGCTCACAGATTATGTGAGACACGAGATGCGGATACGTACAAAATATATCTTAGTGAGCGAGTCTCATGAGACATCTCGTGAGGCTTGTCACATGCGCTTACTAGGAGTACTTTTATGCAGTTATGTTTGCCTAGTACAATAACTCCACGGAAGCATACGACTTCGGTCTATAACTATGCTTCTTCGTTGGCCAGCCCAAGTTTTTCGATTCAAATTCTAGAATCTCCACCGCGTTGAACCACATCAGGCCTTTGAAACTGCCTACGGGCAGTTTGATCCATAGTTTAATCCCTTTTCCTTGCTTCTGAAACCTTCGCCTGCGAGGCTCAAATGTACTGATTTTCTCATGAGACGGCGGTTAGATTTTCTCATGAGACGGCGCATGAGCCAGTGCAGATCAGTGATGGAAAGTGGCGAACGCTTCATCTGATCTGGAACAAAAACAAAACCAAACGCTCCTGAGCGTCAGAGCGCTGGCTTACTCGCATCTGTCGACTCCCGAGTAACTGAAGCTAAAAGTGATTCGCGATCGTGTTCGAAGCTGCTCAGAGTCATATTGTGCTTTTGGGAAAAAAGCTGCTTACCCTCCAAGATTTATGGTTTTCAAGGACTTTTGACTACAAACGAGTAGTTTACTGTCGATATGATGGTTATACAATTAATTTGTCTGTCAAAACCATAATAAATCACACCTTGCTCGGTTACTCGCGAGTAAACGCTCGCGAGCTTGTTGCTACTTCATTTGACATGTTCTCCCGAGCAGACGGGTGCGGGCTTACTCACACCTAGCCAGATCCCGAGTCTGTGATGTTTGTTATGCGTTGGTATACACTCGAGAGCTGCTTCGTGATGCGAACTTTTCCAGCACTGGTGCAGATGTGATCGTTTGAGCTAGTACATTGCTACATGAGATCTAAAAAAATGTGTCTCACCATAGCACGTGCTCAAGCGCGCGATTAATTTTGTGCGCTCATGGCAAGCTGATCTCAAGCTCTTGATATGAAGCGCGTATACATGATGTCTGTTGCGGTGTATTTTTATTCACAATTTGAATTCATTGAAAAAATCGAACACAACTAATTGATTCTTTGGAGTTAGGCAACAAAACATGTATTGGTAATAATTGAGCCTTTCAGTACTTTCTTTATCTGAAGATTGTAGCGCATAAACTTCAATATACTGAGAAACATATAATATATACGTCTTTCAATAGGTTACCTATTTTGGCAACAATTCTGTTGATCTACAGGCAATCAGAGAATGATGTTTTTGTGTCAAGTCATAAGTGCATTGATTTGCAAAGGGCCTTTTCTGATTTTCTCATACACTGAGAATAATATGAACGTAAAAAAATATAAAAACAGCCTGTAGAATTTTCAATTTCGCCTTACCTTTTTGCGATTTGCGCATTGACACTACCCGGATAAAAAAATACAATACAAAAACAATATAACGTATTATAACAGTACCATTCAATATATTGGAAATACAATACAGTATATTGTAAAATTACAATACAATTACAGTACAATATATTGTTTTGGACAGTTCACTGTATGGTATATGAGTTTTTTGCAATATAATGTATGGGTTGTTAAGTATCGTAACAATACAAATATAGATATTTTCTCATACATATATTTTGAAAATACAATACGATATATTGGTCATGTATTGTCTTGATTAGCAATTCGTGAATTGTTGTACAATATAAAAACATTTCAACGAACTGTGTTTCAATTAGTGGTGAAAAGTATAGAATTTGTATTTTGTATGGATTATCCCCCAACTTACCGGATATCCGTGTACTGTTGGCACGTTCGGCAAAATAATTTTAACTCCTATAGAAGTAAATATATTTATCATGGTTGCGTTCGTCGTCACAGCTTATGTCATGTGGCTTCTACAAAACTACTAATTTTTACTTTTTGAATATTTTTCACCTAACATTTCTTGCTTTCTGAACTTGTTTTGTTTACTTCTTTTAGCCAAGCTACACAGAAAAAAGCAACAGTTGTTTTACGCGAAAACAGGAATTTAACCATAATTGTAAGGTTTAAAACCAATAAAAAACAATACAATGTTCTGTTACAATATATTATATTGTTTTTGAATTGTATATTCAAACAAGAATAATTTTGCTTCGACATTCAATTACAATACGCAGTATTGTATCCAATACGTTAAATTGTACATTAATGGTTTATTCCATTCACTGAATGGTACGTTTTTATCCGGGTAGGGTGCGGCTTATTTTCCAAAAGTTCTAAAAACCAAAATATCGTGTGCTTTTATGAATTCAAATCATATTAGAAGAGAAACCTCAAAGTTTGAGCCAAAAATATTAAGATTTATTTATTTGTTTATACACAGACTGAAAACTTAAAATTATGTACTTTACTTAAATTCTATCTCTTATTCTATTAACAATTTAGGGGTGGCGCATGCGTCTTGACGGTGAATTTTCAAGTTATAAAAAATGGTCTTCATTGAAGTCACCATAAATTCGGTTATTTCATACCAATTCTAAAACTTTTAGCATCATTATTTTCAAAATTAAATTTATAAAAACTTCATCAAATTTGTCTTTAATCGAAACAAGTCTTTGTTAAAAGTAGTTTTCTCGTAATTTTTCTTCATTTTACTGGAAAATTCTTATTTGTTTGACCATAACTTCATAAATACTCAACCATTTCAAATATTTGTACAGTCGAAGCTTGTTATAATGACATGGCAAGGGACCGTCGTAATAGAGAAATGTCGTTATAGAGAATAGTGATAACATTAAAATCTTTTTCAAGGGACCGAAAAATGTCGCTATAGAGAGCTTTTGTCGCTGTAAAAGTGGTCGTTATAACGAGCTTCGACTGTACATGTTTTTGAAGCAAAAAATAGTTGTTTCCATACTGTTCATACAACACATTTTTCTAAAAAATGGTTTTGGCTTAGTTTTGTAACAAAACCTTCCCAAAAACACGATTTTTTAAAGAAAAAATCGAATTTCTTTGGATTATTTATGTTTTTTCGCCAAAAAATACATTTTTCCTATAAAACTTGTGTTATAAACCTTTTTTTTTAATTACGAGATGAATAGTGCATATATTTTTTTAACATGAGCAAAAATATTATTGTTTCAAAATTATTTTAAAAATTGTTGACAAGTCCTTTTCGAAAGTTTAACAAATGAGGAAAACCAGTTTCAGCTTTAAAAAAATTGTTTAACTGACAAAAATTGAATAAAAAACCGGCAAGTATGAGAACAATTAAGTAAGCTTCTAAACCATGCAAAAAGATTTGGAATCGGTGGAGTATTCATGAAGTTATGGTCAAACAATGATATTATTTTAGTAAAATGAGGAAACATTTGGAGTAAACTACTTTTTATTGAAAATAGTTTTGATTTTACACAAATTTGATATTCTACAAAGTTTTCATAAATTTAGTTTTTAAGATAATGGTGCTGAAAGTTTCAAAATCGGTTCGAAATTACGGAAATTGTGGTGACTTCACTGAAGGCCATTTTTATAACTTGAAAATTTACCTTCAAGTCGCTTGGCTCCCCTCTAAATCTTAATATTTTTGGCTCAAACTTTGAGGTTTCTCTTGTAATATGATTCGAATTCATAAATGTACAAGAATTTTTGGTTTTGAGAGCTTTTGAAAAATAAGCCGCACTCTAATAAACAGTGGTGTGAGTAGCGAATAGGGGCATGCATGTAATCCATTCAAACGCAACTCTGAAATTCAAGTAATCCGATAATCGTGTTCCGTGGATTTTTCTTGCAGAGCACAATATCATGAATCAATTAACTATGACGTCAAGCTGCAACTTCTAGGCTGGATTCGCACTTGCTGCTAGACCATGACATTGCAATTTTGCAGCCGAAATGCTGCCATAGTGAGATTGAATACAAAAAATATTCGATAAAATAAATGAAAACGAAATTAGGCAGCGTCCATTTATGACATAACGTTAAAATGTACAATTTTAGACCATTCCCTCCTCCGCAACGGTCTTTGCATGAAAAAAATAAATTTTGTGTTTGAACCGCAACGTTTGAGCCTACTGCCCCTCCCCCTAGAGCGTTACGCAATTTGTGGACGCTAAGGCATAAATTTAGTGGCGTTGTGTATTCAATTTGACTCACTGATATTCAATTTATAACTGCAATTCTGTTCTCAGTGTAGTCTGTATTTTTCTGCATTGGCCCTTGCAACGAGTAGAACATAACGAGTGACGTTTAATTTCAGGATTTGTCAACAAATACGAAATGTTACCAATACATAAACTGGTTTTAGCGCAGTTTTGGATTGCCGGAGTGAACATTTTTGTTGCCGACAATAGTAATTGCATTACCGATTCAATAATGAATAAATAACAAGATAGGCGAATTGTTTTCAATTCAACCTTCCAGTCGTCGTGCGGTTCGCCACCGTCAGGACCATCACGCTGCTGTTATGAGCGAAAAGCGAGCTTTTTTCACCAGTGTTGTACAAAATACAACAGCGCGATGACTGAAGTGTTAAAGAAGGAAGAAACGGGGACAACCGTACCAACCATTTCGATCCGGGTTATCGTTGGGAGTGGCGTAGCTAAGAAAGTTAATGCACACTCCTTAGTTGTAAGCTTAGGTTGTCTTGGGATGGGGCACAAGCATTTCTTCCTCATGTCCTGGCTCTAGAGCCTTGGCTTAAGCGCCTTTGCTTGCTCTCTGAAAAGATAAAAACTCATTCCGTCCCTTTCCCGTTATACAACAAATTGATAAACATCTTGATCTACTGTTTTGCAAGAAATTTACCAAACGATTCTACCCCATTACTCCGAATGTCATTACCCCGTATGCCATCTCCCCGAATGCCACTTCCCCAAATGTACCATTACCCCGAATTCCACCACCCCAAATATTTTTTCCCCGAATGTACAATTACCTTGAACGACATTGCGCCGTGATTTCGGAATTCGGGGTAATGTCTTTCGAGATAATGGGTCATTCAGGGGTTATTAGAAGCTCAGCTTTACTTGAATCAGCCTGTTTTAATTTCACACCAGCCGATTTATGATTCTACCAGCCGAATTGGAATCATTCGCGGAGACGGAAAAAACGTGACATTTCAGTATACTGGCGCACATATCTAGTTTCTAAAAGCGGCTAAAGGATCTGCGGAATGTACGGATTTCGCGCTCACTGAATCATTCCGCCGGGTGTATTTCCAGTCAATGAGCGCTCATCAGCTCTCAAACACGAATGCCACTCGTGCGGAATCGGAATGTAAATAATCATTCGCTACAGCATTCGGATGCCTTCGGCACACGGAGTCGGTAGTAGGGGAACATGGTCCAAGACGCACTGATGGGGTAAAATGGCCCACGTCATTAAATCATTCCTAGATCGTTTCAATTTTATTCTTTGCCAAACGAAGTTAAAATATGTTTAGCTAAGAGTTGCCGCCACAACCCTTGGGCATAAACTTATAGATTTTTCCTCAATTTTCCGGTGAAATTCAACATTTTTCCCTTTTTTGCCTAAACATTAAGGTTTTCCGATGATTTCATAAAGGAATAAGCGTTTCCATACCACAGAGCAAACTCATGGAGAAACATGGTTGCTAACTAGTAGTTCTCCATACTAGATGGCATTCTACCCCATCCATTTGGTCATTTTTGAACCACCCCCATTTTTCAACCAACTTTTCTACACGATTCAAACCCGTTAAAAAACTCAAATTTGGGAAATGTTTGCATGATGGTAGCTAGCAAATATTGTAAAGATACTGTTAGGACTTCGAATGGCGTTAAAATGTGGATCTCTTTAGGAGAAAACGACACAAATCCCTAAAATGGCATTTTGGATCATTTTGCCCTAAATCATTCTGTTGCCGATTTTGTCTAACTTGTCGCTCGACGAACAAGTAGAAAGCGCAATGGAAATTGAAACACTCAGCTTCGTTGGAGAAGCGGCAACCTCGCTCTTGACTGCGTGTGGAAGTGAGTAAGGGGAACGTAATAATCGAGTGAATGTTTCCCATGGGGATTTTTTTTTTATTTCCGTACGGGTTTGGGCCGAAAGGTCTCAGATTTTCATGAAACTTTTTCCACAGGCAGGGCTCATCAATATATGAATAAAAAAATTGAGAAAAATTCAGGGTCACCTATTTTCCCGGAAAACTCAGTTGGAATTTTTTCGTTTTCCCCTGACACTACTTACTTTGAAAAATCATAACTCAAGAAAGAAGCATCGTAGAAACAAAGTTTTTTTGGTATGAAAATGAAAGCAAATTTTCTCATGAATAAAAAAAAATATTACCTGGAAACAGTTTTTCACAAAATTTTCCACCGTTGAGAAAATTCGTAAAGAAAAGACGGAGTTTCGAAGAATTCTTTTTGGAATTTTTGGGAGAAAAGCGATGGAAAAATTTATGGAGAAAGTCGTGGGAGAATCCCTGATAGAACTTTCGCATTACTAGAGGTATCAGTGTTGGAATACTGGATGATTTGCTGGATGATATTCTGGAAAAATGCCAAAAGCATACCGTTTTTATTCTTTATTACGGACATTTACGGCCTCAGTTGATAAGTTATACCATCAAAAAGCATTAGAAATATATCATTCTGTATGATTTCTCTGCGTTGTCGAGTCTTCAAACTACTTAACATTCGAATGGTGGGTGAAGATTTTGATTCCGAAACATGAATAATTTTAATGAAATAGAAGGGTGTGGACTTCTCATGATTCTTATTCCCTACTTTTGCTTCGTATTACGGACACTTTGATTCGAATTCCTGACAGCTCAAGAAAATAATTGATTAAAAAGTCAAATCATCAGTTCGAGACGTTAAACCTCAAAAAGAGACGTCTAAAGTACTTGGGCATTATAGATTTTCATAGATATCTATGAAAAATGATTATCTAAACGAGCCTAGAAAATGAGCAAAAAAAAAAATTGAAACATTTCATGTGAAACGTTTCCAATATAAAGTTGAGTGTCCGGAATTTGAAGCTGCCTGTGATATGAATCAAAACGGTACTTTTAGTAAACGCTGGAGGTATTTCTGTCCGAATCACTGGTTCTTTGAGAAATTTGACTTGAAGAACCAGTGAAGGAACTCTCTGGAATCTTTAGGACTTACACCACAATTTTGTGCAAGTATTTTCCCCAGAATCCTTTCATAAGTTCAGATTTGTATGAACAAAGTTTTTGAAGGATTTAAATCATGGATTTGTTTGAGAATTCATCAAGAATTTCATGCTTAAATTTCCGAAGGAATTCAAATATAGATTGGGCTCGGCTAAAATGCGACATTTTGTTTTGGGTGTAACTTTTTATAACGTGGCACGCTATGTCTAAACCAGCAGATTATGAAAATGGAATGTACCTCGGATTTTTTCCCACTAGAGAACAGTATTTGGTCTATAACTTCATAACCGAAAGGTTTTAAAATATTCTATCGGTGAAATTTTCCATACATTTTGGCTGAAATGAGCAGGGAAACGTGATTCATATGGGCCGTATATGAAAAAAAATAGATGAAAAGTGGGAAAAATCTAAATTTCACCGATGGAATATTTTAAAACCTTACAAATATGAACATATAACCCAAATACTGAACTCTAGTGGGAAAAAATCCGAGGAACATTCAATTTTCATAATCTGCTGGTTTGGACATAGCGTGCGTGGGTAAAAATTAATGAAATTTTGAGTAATATTAGTTTGCAGTGTTATGTTTATGTGTGCAACATTGTATCGCGATCTGTCAAGTACCATCATCGTGCTACATATTTTCAAAATCAGGTTTTTTCAGTCTAATTCTAGGCAAGGTTCAAGAAAATCTATCATTGGCTAGCATTTACTTTATGTAACGCGGTGATAGATAACCACAAGGTTTTCTTTAAATTTGAACAAAAAACTGTCTTATACAGTGAAACCTCCATGAGTCGATATTGAAGGGACCATCGACTCATGGAAATATCAAGCAATGGAACAGCGATCCTTTGGAAAGCTGCTTCTAGGGACCATCATAGTAACCATGAAATTTTGTTTTTAGTATGGTTCCATAAGTCGATATCGAGTCATGGAACATCGACTCATGGAGGTATCACTGTATGATGATTGCTGATGACTGAGATATGGATTCTTGAGCCTTAAGAGTGAATTTTATCCCAATAGGGCATCTTACCCAACATCATTTTGTGTGTTCTATCCCTTTAATTTGGCGTTTTACGCCATAATGCTCCACAAAAATTAATATTTTTCGTAATATAAACTGTTTTTCTGGAACCATATTGTATTCGGCAATAGAGACTGCTGTGTTTTTTGTTTTCATTTTCGCTGTAAAATTCAATTTAGCATAAGTTGGCATTTTAAACCATCTTCCTCTAGGCATTCGCCATGAAGCCAAAAACGACTGCTGAGTGAGTGCGTCCCCGACCAAAATCACATAACAAGATAATAACACATTTTTATCATCAGTAGTTGAAAATAGCTAAAGTTATTATAATTTTACGATAACAATGGTTTTTTCTTAACTTGTTCTATTTTTTGTAACAGATTTATTAAAACATTTGTTAAACAGTCAACTATCCCTAACTATATTGAAGGGACCATCGAGTTAGGGATGCATCGAATTATAGAACACAAAACCAGTGCAAGTACGATCCAAGGGACAATCGAGGTAGCCATGAAACCAACTTTTACTATGATTCTCCAACTCGATATTGCAATCTTACATTTTGTTAAAAATTTTTATATATTTTAACTTATAACGGTATATGTTTCATTACAAACTGATGATACAGTCAGCTCTCCATCACTCGATATTCCGTGTCTCGATATCCAGTAAGAGAATCACAGTAAAAGTAACTCGATGGTCTTTTGGACAGCAGTTGCACTGGTTTCAGTAACTCGATACTACCCTAACTCGATAGTAACTTCAATATCGAGTTATGGACAGTTGAATGTATAAACAAAATTATATCAGAGAAACACATTCTGTTATAATCTTGTTTCCTCCGTCTGGTCGGCTCTGCCACCGTCAGTACGTGAAGGGCTTGTAAGCACAACCTGATTGTGGGGAGGCCACCACCGCCACCACCCGTCGACTCGACTCTCGATAGTAATTAATGTAAAGCATCACTAATAATTATCGTTATTATTATTATATGCATAAATATTTAGGCAATAATATTGCATGTGTGTGTTTTGATATAATTATACGATACCCCAGAGCTGTCATTATCAAAAAACAACACATCCGAGTCGCGGCCTACTGCGCGATGCGGTCTCGCTGCTCGTTCATGGCTTGCTACGACGAAGGGATGACGATGACGATGATACGCGCGTATGAGAACGAACATTATTGCGTTCCTGTAGGTATCCCAGTGCTCATTTCTCATTCCATCAAATGCGTGTTTTGCATAGGAAGGCTTGTACGAAGGTAGGAGCGTAATCAACCGTCTTGTTCGCGTCTCATTTGGACTATTCTAGCAAGTGTTCTGGAAAAGTAGAGGAGGACATATTAGGGGGGTTATTAATATTAATTTGAGGATACGTAGGACGGCAAAATTTCATGTGAATCTAATTCTGGATATTATGGTTCTTTCCATATGAGTTTATAAAGGTACCGTAACAGTTTTTAAAAGCATTATATTTTGTTTCAAGCGAGGATATTCTGATGATTGAATGCAATCGATTGATTTCTAATCTGCTTGTAATGCAAAAATATGGAAACTATCCTTAAACCTCCGTCGAAAGAATCATCAATTAACACTAATGGCAATAATATATCTTCGAGCTGTTCAGTGGAATACCTATAAATAATTGAAGAACCGAACTACCATTTAATTCCACTAGAGTTAGTATCCTTTGAAAGATACGCATATTTCGACCTCAAATGTAAGGCCGTCTTCAGTGTCGTGTACTAGAATCGACTTCTAAACTCTAATGGACTTAAATGGTATAGTACTAATGGCAAGTTCTCTAAAGCATGTAGAGTAGTAGTATCCTGCAAAACTCTAAGGGTGGTTCTTGTTTTGACTTTCAGATCCCCCCTCTCCCCACGTAGGTTTTTGTCCATACAATCATTCTGAAATTTGTATGGACCCTCACCCCACTCTTTCCACACAGATGACCTCGATAGATAGATGACGGCATCTTATATAGATTTATGAACTTTGTATTAACAAAAACAGTAAAGATACATGCTATGAGTGATCTAGCTACCATAAATCTTATATGAAACCTGAAATAACAAAAATATGAACTACATGCTAGATTTGTTTTACGTGGTCTACCCGTAAGACATTTGTATACAAAAGATTGAGACTGATTGAAATCATGCATTCAAAAGTGATCCCTTCGTTCTGAAAAAGAAGCAAAACAATTTATTCACAAGAACCATCACTTCGTTCCATCTCATAAAGAAACTCGATGATTACGGAATGGCTTCGGATCCCACCGAAGCCATTCCGCTCTTGTGGCCTCCACTATGGTGGACAAAAACCCGGTCCAAAAACTATTTACCAGCGTTTCAAAATAGCAAACGACAAACGAGAGGACAACCGCCACGACAGCAGCGTCCACTCGATTCTCATCAACGGTTTCGGATTAAAGCTGCTCAATCTGTTATGAGATAAAACGAAACAACCGAAACAGACAAAAAGAAAGTCATAAACAAAAAGCAGCTTCTCCAATCTTCCCGAGGACCCTCTCCCCGCGAGTAGGAATGTTCGCTATTTGCCATTTTCTCCTGATTCTATGCAAGGACAACCAAGCACAACTACATAGGAGACACAGAAGCAAAATAGGAAAAACTTTTAAACTAATCTTCATCCTTCCTTTGCCCCTCCTTTTCCTACGCCAGCAGATTGACAACCTTCTGCTTGTGTGTGTTTGTCATTCAATCTCTAAATTATGGTAACGATCCCCCAACCCCCAACCACCCAAGATATCTAAACACCAGCAGAAAAGTCCCCTTACTGCGAGCGAAAAAAGCTTAAAAATGCATTCAAAGGAGGAACCGTTTTACGAGCGAAGGTTTTAATAAAGTTTTAGATTGATGCCAGATTTAGCGTTCCCGGTGGAACGAGAGGCGCGAGAAAGCATTTAAAAATTGTTCCCGAATTCCATTCCATCCCGAATCCGAAATGATGACGGAAG
Organism: Aedes aegypti; assembly: GCF_002204515.2. Taxonomy (NCBI): domain Eukaryota; kingdom Metazoa; phylum Arthropoda; class Insecta; order Diptera; family Culicidae; genus Aedes; species Aedes aegypti. The sequence goes on from NW_018736050.1 coordinate 19,509, forward strand.
ACGCGAGAGTGACAGTTGACGACGCTGACGGAATTGGAAAAAAATTGTCAACTACGCGACAGGACGACCCAACGCTAAGGGTGTGCGGTATGCATATATTTCTTGTCGATACGAACAAAAACTTTTTTTTCCTTTTTTTATTGAGGGATTTTTTGCCGTAGCCAGGTTCATCCCCACTAGGGGAAAAGCACTAATTTTCGACCCACAAGAATTCTGTGCCAATTTTAGGATGTTAATACAAAGTAGGCCAAAATCGTATGAATGAATCGAAAATTAGTGCTCTTACCCTACGAGCTACGAATCAAAAACGATGCACGGAATTTGTAGCTTTACCTACATGTTTAACACATCCACGGCATTCAAAATTAACAAAGCAGGCTCTTTACTAGTGTAAACATTAACTTTGATTGTAAACATGTGACGTCACTCCTATCGTTCCATATACCATTCAGACAACTAGATCATTTTTTTCATACATTTGTTCGAGATGGGCGGAATGGCGTCGTCAAGTAGCAGTCCGTTTTCGGAATATATCACCTTCTTAACATTGTACGGCTTTAGGACATTTCGTCGAATGACATTTGTCGAATGACGTTTGGTCGAATGACATTTGGTCGAAAGTACATTTGGTCGAAAGGACATTTGGTCGAATGGACATTTGGTCGAATTGCTTTGGAACATTTATTTTGGTCGAATGACGTTTAGTTGAACGCTAATTTGGTTGAAAGCTTATTTTTAAATGGTTTATTGAAAGATCATTTGATCATTATGCCAAAAATCTAGGATTTCGATGATTATTCAACTGAACTTAAACTTTTTAGAAGTTGTTTTTTGTACATTGACTGAAATCTTTAGCTCTAGTGAATTTATTATTCTTTGAAAATATCATCATTCTTCGACTGCTCAACAAGCTTTTATTTTATCACCCAACGATGTGAACATAATGTTTTCATTATTTATTATTCTTTTGAAATGCCAACTTTCTTAATAATGAACACCTGATGTTTATTTGATGAAAAATTCAGAGAGAGTGCTCGGAATCTTTCTTTGAATTACGGGTTTTGCAGCTTGGGTTAAATTTTTGAAAGCGGAAATCAAGATTAAAACGCCAGTAAAAAAATGCTTTAAGGAAAACTTTTATGACGAAGTGAATGCTAGGTGTTGGTATCTCTACTTATGGCCAAGTGGCTTATTGTGACTTCCAGCTTAATTACTTTCCTCAAGCAAATATATGGCTGTGCTGGCAGTGTTGATGACCTCGGTTAAAAAAAGAGTTTGCTGTAGAAGCTATGTATTATTTAAAACTAGTGGTCCCGGCAAACTTCGTCTTGCCATCTAGTAGGCTGTTGAAAAATGTCATGGAACCTCTCACACAACATGACATATTAGTACTCCCCCGTTATACTAAACTTTCCCACAACTTCCCTAAACTTTTTCATCACACGAACACGTCGGAGCCCTTCAAGAAGACAACAGTGAAAGAATTGTGCAAATCGGGTGTCCCGTTCTGAAGTTATTTCGTGACATACAAACACCACTCCATTTTTATTTATACAGATAGATGAGAAAAAGGGCTAATTCTATGTATCGGGTGAGTAATACGAGTTGACTGAGGAGACAAAAGTCGGCTTGCTTCCATTTAGGATCAGCTTATCTCGAATCGCAGAACATGCCTGAACAAAAAAGCAACAGGAATCATTAAAAACCCAAGAGCTTAATCAGTATGTTGGGAGGGCGTCCATCCAATTGGAGGTGTTGCGGCCAGCCTTAGGCGCGGATTTTCGGATGCTCTATTTAGCAATCTCGGATGTGGTGGAGTATTGCTTTAAGCTGTAATTAGTTTTAATAAATGTCCATTAACAGTCTTAGTTAGTCCATGTTTACTTACAATTTTAAGTCCTTTTTGTTATTTAATTGTCCGTGTCTAACTGGTCTTGCAACTGTCCTGTCTGTCCTGTATGAACGTTATATGTCTATTATATATTTTATTTGCATGTAGTTCATTGTCGTGTACTTACAACTCTAACTTCATCTAATTGTTTAAATTCAGCTTATTTCAGTTTTAGATTTATTGTTAACTAACGTGGTACAAATTCAATGTTTATCGTGTTTAACAATTGTCTTGAGTGTAGATTACATGTGTGTCTAAGTATTCGTTATGTGTGTCGTTGTCTGTCATTGTGACGTTCAAAGTCAGGTCGAATTCGGACTGTCAACTGATGTCAGTGTTGCCGGGTGATCAGTAACTCCAACAGGAGGCTTAAGGACATTTTGACGAATGACATTTGGTCGAATGACGTTTGGTCGAATGACATTTGGTCAAAAGTACATTTGGTCGAAAGGACATTTGGTCAAATGGACATTTGGTCGAATTGCTTTGGATCTTTTTTTTTTGCTGGAATGACGTTTAGTTGAACGGAAATTTGGCTGAAAGCTTATTTTTAAATGGTTGGTGAAATTATTTGTTGTTTCCTAATTTTTGAAAAGTTGGTGAGATAATGTATTATTTTGAGTAATCTGAATCATTACCTGTTGTTGAATAAAAAAATGGGACATTTTTATGTAGTCTTATTTTCAAATTCCCATACATCTTTTGATTATATTAATTTTTTAGAAATATTGTTTTAAAATAGATTTATACATTGACTGAAATATTTAGCATCATCAATTTCTTATTCTTTATCTTTATCATCATTCTTTGAAAAACTGCTCAACAAGTTTTTATTTTATTACTCAACGCTGTGAACATAATGCTTGCATCATTTATTATTCTTTTGAAAAGTCATCGTTCTTTGTAATGAACTGCTGATCTTCATCTGATGAAAGAATTTGGAGAGAGTGTTTGGGATCTTTCTTTGAATTCTGGGTCTTGCAGCTTACGGTAATGGGTAAGAATTTTTGAATGCGAAATCATAATTAAAACGGCAGGAATTATTTGCTTTAGGGAAAACCTTTATGGTGAAGAGAATGTTAGGTGTCGGTAACTCTGCTTATGGCCAATTGGCTCATGTTACTTCCAGCTTAAAAAAATCCGCAAATATATGGCTTTGATGACATCGGGTGAATAACATAGTTTGCAGTAGAAGCTTTGAATTATTAAAAATGAAAATTGTGCTGATTCTATGTATCGGGTAAGGGAAGACGAGCTAACTGAAGAGACAAAAGTTAGCTTGCTTCCATGTAAGATCAACTTATCTCGAATTGCAGAACATGCCTGAACGAAAAAGCAGCATAAAACATTGAAAACGCGAGGGTAAGCTATATGTTGGGAGAGCGTCTATCAAATTGAATAAACAAAATTTTGCTAATCGTATAAAGTTTATTAGTACTGGCTGATACTTATTCAATTATTCAATTCTCTTGTTTTGAGCGACAAAATGCTATTCTCGACTATAGTCAGACTAAACGTAAAACTCTGTTTCCATACTATTTGATTCGACCACTATCCTTTCAACGAAATGTCGATTCGACCAAATATCATATGCTTTCTGTTGCAACTAAACCATTTCGACCAAATGTCCATTCGACCAAATGTACTTTCGACCAAACGTCATTCGACTAAATGTCACAGATTCATATTGTACACTGTGAACCCATCTATCGTGACAGTAGAAGTTTTTATGCTGCCTTGAAATGCTGCCTTGAGGAACACCAGTCTTTCAAACCTGGAGTTCTGATAATTAACCTGACGTGTACGATTTGACAGATAACTTTGAATTATTTTAACAATGTGTGGTGGAAAATTAAAGTTTTTTAATTTTACGATCAAACCTTCATGCCAAACACTGTCGAATGCTTTTTCTGTGTCCAGAAGAGCAAGACCAGTTGAATAGCTTTCAGATTTGTTGGAGCGGATCAAATTTGTTACACGTAAAAGTTGATGAGTGGTCGAATGTTCATGGCGGAATCCGAACTGTTCGTTGGCAAAAATTGAATTTTCGTTGATGTGGACCATCATTCTGTTCAAAATGACCTTTTCAATAAGTTTACTGATGGAAGAAAGCAAACTGATTGGACGATAGCTAACAGCTTCTGCAGGGGTTTTGGCTGGTTTTAAAATTGGAACAACCTTGGCATTTTTCCATTTGTTAGGAAAATATGCCAACTGAAAACACCAAGAATGATGAGTTACTTCCTGGAAGTTTTATATGAGGATGTATAAAGTTCCATCATTGCCAGGGGTTTTCATATTTTTGATTGTTTTGATAATAGTTCTCACTTCTTCCAAATCAGTCTCCCAGGAATTTTCGAAAACGTTCTCATGATTGAGAATGTTTCGAAATCCTGAGTGATTTGATTTTCAATTGGGTTTGTTAGTTCCAAACCAAATTCATACTGCATAGCAAGTTTTTGAGCTTTTTCAAAATTAGTTAGTCATATTTTGTTTTCGTTCTTCAATGCCAGAATTGACTTTTGTTTTTTTTATTATTTTAAATAATTTCCTATTTTGTAAATCTAAATTATAACCATAAAACAGAATGATTGAAGACTGTGTTAGTTGTTGACGAGATAAATTTGCGAAGTAACACAACGATTGCTATTTTCTATAACATTTTCTGTTAAGCTCCCGATTGGGACATCTTCCTCCATTGGTCGCGGCAAAATTATCCACTCCAAAAAACTACAATCTAGGAAATGGCCTAATTTTAAGTCTTTTCCAACGTATTTATGCACAATTGTACCGTTTTGTAAACAAAAATCATGCAAAACTCGTGTTTTTTTGATTAATGAAATAACGTTTAATACACGATGGTGCGTCTTGCCTCAATGCTGTGGTGCGTTTTTCCCCAAAAGCGGTGAATCGTGCCCCACATAAAAAAATCAAGCAAAAGTGTTTGAACTCGATCAACCCATGTAGGGTAAACATAAGCTAACACGATTCGTGTAGTATAACACTACATACATGTTGTTTAGTATAACAGTGATCCCTCCATGAGTCGATGTTCCATGACTCGATATTTCCATACTCGATACTTCAATATCGACTCATGGAGGTTTTCACTGTAATTTCGGCACATCTTCCTTAAATGGTGCATATTACCCCAGGTCCCCCGCCTTCTAAACCATCAACAATTAGAAGACTGTTACATGGTGTTGAGCGAGTTTTACCGTTCCGGTACCCAGTTCTATCCCGTTAGGCCCAATGCCGTTAGGCCGAAAGGGTCTTTAGGCAGGAAGGGTCATTAGGCTGAAAATAACCGTTAGTTCTAATGAACCGTAAGGTCGAATGGGTAACTAACAGGGGTATGTCAGGACAGTTTGCATTGCCTAGGAATCACGGAATGAATTTTCAAGTTGAATGGACTGTCAGTTGTTAGATCAGGATAATTTGCATTACCTAGAAACACACAATATCCACTGCAATATTTAACTAGCAAGAATAGTATCTGATTAATGGAAAGAAAAAAACACTGCAAAAACACACATTCAGTGTTAGCCATTTGAAAAAGTAGTAAATGATCAAATATTACGACCCTTTCGGCCGAACAACCTGAACCCCTTAAAATCGTTTTGTACCTTTTTAATCCTTGAAAAAGCTTGTTCAATAATCGACACCTGTTGATATGGAATTATAATGACAATTTCCTTCAGTGTATATTAGTCTGTGGGAGAATGAGCGGGAGAATAATAAAGAGAGAGAGAGAGTGTGAGATTAGCAATCTTAGCAATTGTTCTAACATACGCATCACTAACGCTACAGGTACGCCGTGTCAAAGGAGGTTCGTGTGCCACCACAAACTGCTTTCCTCGGGCACAACCGTGAGCCGAGAAAGCAAAGCCATCGGCAGAAGACGCACGTACCCGATAATCCTCTCAAGAGAACTGTAACCTGTTTCGAGTGTGGTAAGGTCGGCCACAAACGACGGAATTGCTTCAAGTTGAAGACCAAATTGCGCCAAGAGAGAGCAGCGTCGGTTGAGAATTTGGCGGCGGCTGTGTCGAATGTTGCCTTGATGGCCCAGGGCAACATGGACATGGAAAAACAAATCGCTAAAGCAGAAGATCCGAATCGAGAGGTACAACAACCGGGCTCAATTGTCGATGTGGTTGGTGTAGCCGAAGTAGACCGCAAGAATGGATTCAAGGTGAGGATTCCGCTGGAGCGCATCAACTTGTAGCGAGTAAATGAGATTCAAGCGGAGAACGAAACACGTGACAGGAGAATTCAAGAATTGCCGTTGGACGAGATGCCGGTTGCATTGCCCATGTTTGTTGACTCAGGGGTAAGTGCACACATGCTTCGCGAGATGAGATATTTCAGCCATTTGTGGGAGTTGGCCGGAAATGAGCAAACCATTTCTATGGCTAATGATGAGAAGGTACGCTGTAATCAGGTGGGTAATGCTGTTATGTGGAATGATGTCGGCAATAAACGTTTCAGACTGACTCTTTACAACGCGTATTTTATTCCTGAACTCCATTGCAATCTGATTTCCGTGTCTAAGATAGAAGAAACGGGGGAAAGGGTGACCTTTTGTAATGGAAAAGTCGAAATTTGTGATGAGTCGGGGCAGGTGATTGCAAAAGGCAGGAAAGTCAATGGACTTTATGCACTTGATGTGAGACTGAAAGATTCT
>NW_018736051.1:0-26261 GCF_002204515.2 Aedes aegypti
CAAATAAACGTCACTCCACTGGTAATTGACAAGTACAAGTAGTATTTTAGAAGGGATCCACAAATCAAAGATTTGTCTAAAACTAATCATTGTGTTTGCGATTCTACCCTATTACCCTAAATGCCAAAATTCTAAAGTGACGGAGCATCTGAAAGATCTTTTCCCAAAATTAAGTCACATGAAAGTTGAGATGGGCCTCAGTGGCGCAACCAAGGGGGGGTTTTGGGGGTCAAACCCCCCCCCCCAGAGCCGAAAAATTTTGAATTGCTAAATATTCTTGTGAAATTCAGCACTACACATCTTACAACTACAAAGCAATATCTTATTTTAATTCGTATGAATAATGTGAATGTTAGTAATTTTCAGTTATATACTTTTGAGTTGTGTGGTTTTATTCTTAAACTCTTTGTGGAGTTTGATAAAAACCAAAATTAACTGGTAAATACTACTATAACATGCTTATAAATAACAAAAATTTCTAAACTTATTAAATCAAACTGAAAGCGTTGTGCCAATAGTTGGAACATACGAATTCCTTGATTTATATAAAAAGGAGAAAAACATATCAGCGAATGCTATTGAAGTACTTATCTGCCGGTGGATGCATTTCGGTTCCGTAACAAATTTCAAACAATTTTGAGATGGATGTGGATCATGAATTACGTTCAATTTATTGGGTAAACCAAACAAATCGGGGGTTCGTTCGAAAGAAGTTGGAAAAATGTGCCCATTAAAAATATGAACGCATTGGCGTCCCACTGCAATAGTAAATCAGTATGCTTTTTTACAAAGTCATCCAAAAACAAAGTTTAATGTTCGTATTAAAAATCTAAGGTATCACAAATCACATATTTGGTCATAAAATCATCACAATGAAAGCAGAACTGATTTTAACCTTTGAAATCGATTTTCTAGGATGTCAATCCTGCAAGATGTAACAATTAGTCTACTTCCGGCTGTTTAGTTTTAAAATGCTGATCTATTTTCGACCTATTGCAACAATAGTGTCAATGATTTCTATTAAAAATTGCTGCGCTCAGCGATTATTCTCGAATTAATTTTCATTGTTAAAAATCTCCAAAACATAATTAAAGCGCAAGATAGAAGAAGAGCGGTGGAATGGTATCACACTTATGTATTGTAATTTTTCTATATTAATTTTACAATCCAAATAAATCCATTCCTAAAATGTCTTTTGAAATTTGTAAAACCCCCCCTAGAATTAAAACCTGGTTGCGCTACTGATGGGCCTAAAATTCGAAATATATTCAAAAGCACAGATTTTGATAACATATTAACAATTGATGGAAAATCTGCTTACCAAAATTTCTAACTTGTTTGTGCTGGTTTTCTATGGTTAGAACCATAGAGCTAACAACTACAAAGAACTTATTAGTAACATGATGGCAAGTTTTAAAAAAAACTAGACGTTTATGTTACATTGAAAATGCATTCTTTGATTTGTCATCTTGCAAGATTTCCTTCAAACCTTGGAAGTTTTTTCAGACGAGCAGGGTTAGATTTCAAGGACATTGAACAACGGTTTAAAGGGTAAAATAACGTCAATGCAATGGGAACATTGGCCAAATGAAGTATTTTCAGCATTGGGCGAACATTTGTTCACATGACTATATTTTGAATTGATAATTGTTCTAGCTGTTACGTGATACGCTGTTATCTGTGATTGAACTGTCTTGGGGACAGTGATGCATTTCAAACTGAACGCGAGCCAAAAGTGAACTGAACGCGTTCTAATTTTGCACGAGAACGCAGCAAACAGTGAATTTGCGTGCAAGATTATGACGCTGCTCACGAACGGCCCGTTCACTTTAAAATGCACAGTGAAGCACAAACCGTTAAAACACTATTTTAAACAACAATGAATTCATATCACGCACAATGCATGGAACCTTAAGTGTTCATTGACATCTTAGGCAAGTCTTTCTGCGTTTAAACATGTTTTAAATCTGCCATGAAAACAATTTTCCTTTCACGTTCATTTTTCGGCTCCTTTGGGTTCAAAGTTTTGAACTGATCAATGTTCAAGCCTACTTGACTCTCGTTCAAAAATTTGAACTGGAACGCAAACTGAACGCGTTCAATGCAACACTGCTTGGGGAAACACTTCCCATGGGAACCAAAGTTGGTGAATATTTTTTACCCATGAGGTAGTATTGTGGTTCCAGAAGCCTGTTCTGAATGAATTCCTCCAGGAAGTCTAGATTTTTTTTTAAGTTTTTCCTACTTACAGTCATCTTTCCTTTACTCGATATTGAGGGACCATCGAGTTAGGGAGGTATCGAGTTACAGAACAACAAAACCAGTGCAACTGAGATCTAAGGGACCATCGAGTTTAGCCATGAAAACCAACTTTTACTATGGTTCTCTAACTCGATATCGAGATACGGAATATCAAGTAAGGGAGAGTTAACTGTATTTCTTACAGAATATCTCCAGCAAATCCTCTAAAATGTTTCAGGGAGATTCCTTTTAATATTCTAGCGAGATTTTTTTTCAAATTTTTCTCTGATTAGAGAACTATTGAAAAAAAAATCCAAGAGCTATTCCAGAACTAATTAAAGTTAAAAGTATTCCAGGAATAATGTTAGGGTATCCGTCCTATTATGGAGGACTTAAGCACGGTGATGAAATTAAAATCGTATTGCAGTGTCCAAAATCTAAATATCATAGTATTTTGCAATGTTAAGTGTTAAAACTATCCTTTATCTGGAGTATAGTGAAGTAAAAAAGTAATTTTTGGAATCATTCATACATTTTTTTGACATAAATCTGAACCTCTTCCTCTGTCCTATTATTGCGGTATTTTGTCCAGCCCTGTCGTCCTGCTTAGTCGCGCTAGTCGACGACTAAGAAGCTTTTCTCAGCATTTTCTCAACGCCATTTGGGACATCAAGCTTGTGCATGAAGATCAGGTGCAACTAAACGCCCTGTGTTTCAATACTCGAAATTAATAATTACAAGCTATATTAACGCCCTGAGTAGTTTGACCTTATTCTATGTAGAACAAGCGCAACTTAACGATCTGAAGACATCAATTCTTAGTTGTATCAACGCCCTGGAGTAGTTTAGCTTTGCTCTATGTAGATCAGGTGCATCTCAACCGCCCTGTATGACATTAATCGATCAAGCTGTTTCAACGCCCTGGAGTAACTTGACTGTATTCCACATAGATCTTTGTGAAATCTGGAACATCACAACGTCCTGTAGAAAATCAATCGAAATTTCCATACTGTGTTAACGTGCTGGAGTAATTTGACCTTATTCCATGTAGATCAGATGCACCTTAACGCCTTAAATCAATCAAAAATTAAAAGCTGTATCAACGCCCTGGAGGCATTTGACCTTATTTCAAGTAGATTAGGTGCATCTTAACGCCCTGAAGGATATCAATTGTAAAATACAAGCTTTCAAAACGCATTAGAGTAATCTGATATTATTTTATGTAGATCATGTGCATCTTAATACCCTGTATCAATTGAAAATTTCAAGCTAAATCAAGGCCCTGAAATAATGTGACCTTATCCTACAAAGATCAGCTGCATATTAGGGTGAAGATGAATCGAAGCCAAAGTTCAAATTTTCACCATTGGTGACCAATCGATTAAGTTTTCAGCTTAACACTCCGGCAGCTATGACTACTTTCACTTACACGAAGTGCTGTGACCCAAAATTAGTAAGGACGGTATTTTCAACTCGCTATATCTCAGTGAGTTTTTCATTCGATTTCTAATCATTTTTCACGTATCAATTTTCCCAGGTATCAAGATTACTGCAAAATGTTGAGAACTCAAATTTGTACAGTATTATAATCTTGAGAACTGAAAAAACCCGAGGCAAGTCTTAAAAAAATGCTGTTTTTTGCAAATAACTTTCTTTTTATCGCGAAGATCTACACATATTTTTGCTTAAAATGAGCACAATCTTATAAGATATTAGAATGTGAAAACTTTTTGGTAATTTATCTTGAAAAGAACACACAATCTTCACAAATTTACGTATAATACAGATAAAATGCTTATTTTGTTTGTAACTTGAAATTTATCGCGATGACCAATACATATTATCATCTTCAAGTGTACATATGTATTTAGTGAGCAATTTTCCAGAAAAATGTTGTAAGTTTAACTTTCAAGAAACTACAAAATTTTCACTAAAATACGTGTAATACAGAGAAAATACTCATATTTGTTTGTAACTTGAAATTTCTCGTGATAACCAATACATATTATCACTTCAAATGTACATATGTCTATATATTGCAGAACAATGTTGTAAGTTTAACTTTCAAGACACTACAAAATTTTCACTAAAATACGTATAATACAGAGAAAATGCTTTTTTTTTGTAACTTGAAATTTCTCGCGATGATCAATACATATTCTCACCTTCAAATGTACATATGTATTTAGTGAGCAACTTTGCAGAACAATTTTGTTATTTAAACTTTCAAAAGACTACAAAATTTTCCCAAAACTACGTATAATTCAAAGAAAATACACATTTTTGTTTGTAACTTGAAATTTCTCGTGATAACCGATACATATGATTACTTTCAAATGTACATATGTAAATAAAAAACAACTTTGCAGAACAATGTTGTAAGTTTAACTTTCAAGACACTACAAAATTGTCCCAAAAAATACGTATAAAACAAAGAAAATACACATTTTTGTTTGTAACTTGAAATTTCTCGCGATGACGAATACATGTTATCACCTTCAAATGTACATATGTATTTAGTGAGCAACTTTGCAGAACAATTTCGTTTGTTTAACTTTCAAGACACTACAAAATTTTTCCAAACTACGTATAATACAAAGAAAATACACATTTTTGTTTGTAACTTGAAATTTCTCGCGATGACCAATACATATTATCACCTTCAAATGTACATATGTATTTAGTAATCAACTTTGCAGAACAATGTTGTAATTTAAACTTTCAAAAAACTACAAAATTTTCCCAAAACTACGTATAATACAAATAAAATACACATTTTTGTTTGTAACTTTAAATTTCTAGTGATAACCAATACATATGATTACTTTCAAATGTACATATGTATATAAAGAACAACTTTGCAGAACAATTTTGTAAGTTTAACTTTCAAGACACTAAAAAATTGTCCCAAAAATAAGTATAAAACAAAGAAAATACACATTTTGTTTGTAACTTGAAATTTCTCGCGATGACGAATACATATTATCACCTTCAAATGTACATATGTATTTACTGAGCAACTTTGCAGAACAATGTTGTAAGTTTAACTTTCAAGACACTACAAAATTTTCACTAAAAACGTATAAAACAGAAAAAATGCTCATTTTTGTTTGTAACTTGAAATTTCTCGTGATAACCAATACATATTATCACCTTCAAATGTACATATGTCTATAATGAACAATTTTGCAGAACAATGTTGTAAGTTTAACTTTCAAGACACTACAAAATTTTCACTAAAATACGTATAATACAGAGAAAATACACATTTTTGTTTGTAACTTGAAATTTATCGCGATGACCAATACATGTTATCACCTTCAAATGTACATATGTATTTAGTGAGCAACTTTCCAGAACATTTTTGTAAGTTTAACTTTGAAGACACTACAAAATTTTCACTAAAATACGTATAATACAGAGAAAATGCTCATATTTGTTTGTAACTTGAAATTTCTCGCGATGATCAATACATATTCTCACCTTGAAATGTACATATGTATTTAATGAGCAACTTTGCTGAACAATGTTGTAGGTTGAACATTTAAGAAACTACAAAATTTTCAATAAAATACGTATAATATAGAAAAAATACTGATTTTGTTTGTAACTTGAAATTTCTCGCGATTATCAATACATGTTATCACCTTCAAGTGTACATATGTGTTTAGTGAACAACTTTCCAGAACAATGTTGTAAACTTAACATTCAAGAAACTACAAAATTTTCCCAAAAATATGTATAATACAGAAAAAATACTTATTTTGTTTGTAACTTGAAATTTCCCGCTATTACCAATACATATTATCATCTTCAAATATACATATGTATTTAGTGAGCAACTTTCCAGAACAATTTTGTAAGTTTAACTTTCAAGACACTACAAAATTTTCCCAAAAATACGTATAATACAAAGAAAATACACATTTTTGTGTGTAACTTGAAATTTCTCGAAATGACCAATACATATTATCACCTTTAAATATACAATATGCAAATAGTGAACAACTTTGCTGAACAATGTTGTAAGTTTATCCTTCAAGAAACTACAAAATTTTCACTAAAATACATATAATACAGAACAAATACTGATATTGTTTGTAACTTGAAATTTCCCGCTATTACCAAGACATGTTATCACCTTTAAATGTACATTTTTACTTATTGATCAACTTTCCAGAACAATGTTGTAAGTTGAACATTTAAGAAACTACAAAATTTTTCACTAAAATACGTATAATATAGAAAAAATACTGATATTGTTTGTAACTTGAAATTTCTCGGGATTATCAATACATGTTATCACCTTCAAATGTACAAATGTGTTTAGTGATCAACTTTCCAGAACAATGTTGTAAACTTAACATTCAAGAAACTACAAAATTTTCCCAAAAATACGTATAATTCAGAAAAAATACTGATATTGTTTGTAACTTGAAATTTCTCGCGATGATTCATACATATTACCATTTTCAAATGTAAACATGTTTTTAGTAAACAACTTCCTACAACAATGTTGTAAGTTTAACTTTCAAGGAACTACAAAACTCTCCCAAAACTACGTATAATACAGAGAAAATACTCATTCTGGTTTGTAACTTGAAATTTTTCGCGATGATCAATACATGTTATCACCTTCAAATGTACATATGTATTTAGTGAACAACTTAACAACTTTCCAGAACAATGTTGTAAACTTAACATTCAAGAAACTAAAAAAATTCCCAAAAATATGTATAATACAGAAAAAAATACTTATTTTGTTTGTAACTTGAAATTTTCCGCCAAGACTAATTCAAATTATCACCTTTAAATGTACATTTTTATCTAGTGATAAACTTTCCAGAACAATGTTATAAATTCAACATTCAAGAAACTACAAGATTTTCCCAAAACTACGTATAATACAGAAAAAATACTTACTTTGTTTGTAACTTGAAATTTCTCAAGTTGACCAATACATATTATCACTTTCAAATGTAAACATGTATTTAGTGAACAACTTTCCAGAACAAGATTGTAAATTTAACTTTCAAGAAACTAAAAATTTTCCCAAAATACGTATAATACAGAAAAATACTGATATTGTTAATTACTTGAAATTTCCCTCGATGTCACCTTTAAATGCACATTTTTATTTAGTGAGCAGCTCTCCAGAACAATGTTTTAAATTTAACATTCAAGAAACCCACAACATCTTCACTAAAATACGTACAATATAGAAAAAATACTAATATTGATTGTAACTTTAAATTTCTCGCGATGATTTATATACTTTATCACTTTCAAATGTAAACATGTATTTAGTGAACAACTTTCAAGAACAGTGTTGAAAGTTTAACTTTCAAGAAACTACAAAATTTTCCCAAAACTACGTATAATAATACTAATAGAGAAAACACTCATTCTGGTTTATAACTTGAAACTTCTCGCGATAACCAATACATATTATCACTTTTAAATGTTCTTATGTGTTTAGTGAGCAACTTTCCAGAACAATGTTGTAAATTTAACATTCAAAAAAATGACCAAATTTTCCTAAAAACGCGTATAATACAGAAAAATACTTATTTTGTTTGTAACTTGAAATGTCTCGCGATGATCAATACATATTATCACTTTCGAATGTTCATATGTGTTTAGTGAACAACTTACCAGAACAATGTTGTAAACTTAACATTCAAGAAACTACAAAATATTTTCCCAAAAACATGTACAATACAGAAAAAATATATATTTTGTTTGTAACTTGAAATTGTCCGAGATGACCAATACATATTATCACTTTCAAATGTACATGTGTAGGTTTAACCTTCAAGAAATTACAATATTTCTCCAAAAATACGTTTAATACTACAAAAAATATCCGTCTTGTTTGTAACTTGAAATTTCTCGATTTGAACAACTTCAAATTTGCATCTGTGTGTAGTGAACAACTTTCCAAAACAATGTTCTGAGTGTAATTTTCAAGAAAGTACCATGTGCTTTTCAAAAATACAGAAATACAGAAAAAAGTACCCGTAAAACGGGGTAACTTTGATAGTTTTTTCGAAGAAAACTTGGATATTTATACATGTTGTTTCAAAGAATAATAGTTTATATTTTTATATCAAGTACTGACATCCTACCTACCGATTGCCGTTGATAGATTGCCAAAAGATTAATTTTGAATGAATATATAATTTTCCACACAATCGAAAGTCGGCTTTCTGTTTTGGGGTAACCTTGATAATCGAACAAAATTGAATGAATTACGTAACATTTATAGGGCATTACAAACTTCTAGGCGTTTAACGATCTATAGAAATTTCTGACTAAGATTACAAAAATGGTCCCAGTTTGTGAAAATGATATTCGCTAAGAGATTTGAGACCATATTCAAGTTCTATGATAACTAGGCTGTCAAAGATAAGTGACCAACTATTCAAAACAACATCAAATTGTGATTGTTTGTGAGCGTTTCGAAAATGCTAAAATCGTTTCAATTTCTAAAATTCTCAATTCGAATAAAAACAGCTCTTACATGAAGTGTCATACTAATTTTCTTTAGTTTTGCATTCATTTTACTTAACCGATTAAAATTAATTATGATATTTGGTTTAGTATGTAGTGGGTAACGCACTATCAAAGTTACCCGCATTATCAAAGATACCCCGTTTTACGGTACTCATATTGTTTATTACTTGGATTTTTTCACAATAAAAATCACATATAAATGTGTATATGTATTTAGTGAACATCTCTTCAGAACAATGTTTTTAGTTTTTTTTCCTTAAAAAAAACTATAATATCAAAGCAATACCCTCTTTATTTGTAACTTCAAATGTCTAGCCCAATTTCTTGACCAATGCATGTTATAACCTTAAAATCTCGTAGACTTGTGATCTCGCCCCAAAAACCAATGGTAATCGAGTGTGTAGCTCCTTGTTTCTAAGCAAATGAACGAGCAACTATTACCACTGAGAGATAGAGGATGATCTTCTCTTCATCGTAACATTATTGAATAGCGTGTAAATCCATTTGTTTGCTTAGTGATTACAAGCTACTCATTTGGTTACCAATGGCTTTTAAAGCGAGATCATAATTTATAGAGAAATTTATAGAGAAATGTACTTACGCATTTAGTGAACTTTTATGAATAATGCTGCAAGTTAAACCCTGAAGATTTTTTTTTCAAAAAATACGTATAATACAGAAAAAATACTCTCCCTGGCTTGTAACTTGAAATTTCTCACAATAACTAATACATATCATCAACTTTATATTTTCATATGTTTTGAGTGAAAACCTTTCTAGAGCAATGTTGTTAGTTTGATTCTTAAGAAACTACTATATTTTTCCATAAATATGTATGAAACAGAAAAAATACTGTTCCTTACAGTAACTTGAAATTTATCGCGATAACCAATACATATAATTAACTCCATATGTATTTAGTGAACTATTGTTCAAACAATGTTGTCAATTTACCTATCATTAAACTAAAATATTATCTTTAATATCTACGTATAATATAAATATACTTTTCTTCAATGTGACTTTAAATTTTAAATTTTAATTTTAATTTGAAATATCTTGCGATAATCAACACATAAAATCACCTTCAAAAATATATTGGTGTGTGATAAAAACTTTCCAAAAATACATTGGTATGTCGTAAAAGACTTTCAATAACATTGATGTTATTTTAAATTCCAAGAAACTGCAATATTTTTCCAAAAATACGTGAAATACAGAAAAAATATTCTGGAATGAAACATTTTTTTTTGGAGGCCGATACATATGTTGTGTGAATAACTTTCAAAAAAAATCAATATTTTTTTAAGACTACGTATAATACAGAGAAAAAATTTGTTGTGTTTATAACTTATAATTTCTCGCGATGACCAATACAAGTTCAAGTCATTTCTCCCTTGCTCAATATTTCGTATCTTGATATCGCTGAATACATACTCTTCAAACATATGTACATTAAAATTTGATAATATGTGGAGGTCATTGCGAGAAATTTCATGTTACAAACAAAAATGAGTATGCTTTTTTGTATTATACGAACTTTTTGGGAAAAAAATGTAGTATCTTGAATGTTAAAATTACAAGATGGTTCTGGAAAATTGCTCACCAAAACCATATGTACACTTGAAGGTAATAATATGGATTGGTCATCTCGAGAAATTTCAAGTTACAACCAATATTAGTATTTTTTCTGTATCTTACACACTTAAGTGAAAACTTTGTAGTCTTTTGAATGTTAAACTTACAACATTGTTCCGGAAAGTTGTTCACTAAATACATATGTATATTTGAAAGTGATAATATGATTTGGTCATCGCGTGAAATTTCAAATTACAAACATATATGAGTATTTTTCCTGTATATACGTATTTTTGGGAAAAATCTGCTGTTTCTTGAATGTTAAATTTACAACATTGTTCTTGAAAGTTGTTCATTAAATACTGTATATACATTTGAAAAATGATAATATGGATTGGTCATCGCGGAAAATTTCAAGTTACGAACAAAAATATGTATTTTTCCTGTATAATACGTATTTTTGTAGTTTCTTGAGTTCCAAACTTACAACATTGTTCTTGAATGTTGTTCATCAAATACATATGTACATTTGAAGGTGATAATATGTATTGGTTATCGCGAGAAATTTCAAGTTACAAACAAGATTTTTTTTCTGTATTTAACGCATTTAGTTTCTTGAATGTTAAATTTACAATATTTTTCAGCAAAGTTGTTCACTAAATACACATGTACATTAGAAAAGTATAATATGTATTGGTCATCGCGAAAACCTTCAAGTGACGAACAAAAATAATATTTTTTCATTAGTACACGTATTTTTAGGAAAATTTGGTAGTTTCATGAAATTTGTTCTGAAAAGTTGTTCACTAAATACATATGTACATTTGAAGGTGATAATATATATTGGTCATCGCGACAAAATTCAAGTTACAAACAAAAATGAGTATTTTTTTGTATTACACGTATTTTCAGGAAAATTTTGTAGTTTCTTGAAAGTTAAACTTACAACATTGTTCTGAAAAGTTGCTAAATAAATACATATGTACATTTGAAGGTGATAATATATATTGGTCATGTCGAGAAATTTCAAGTTACAAACAAAAATGAGCATTTTCTCTGTATTATACGTATTTTTGGGAATTTTTTGTAGTTTCTTGAGAGATAAACTTACAACATTGTTCAGCAAAGTTGTTCACTATACACATATGTACATTTAAAGATGATAACATGTATTCGTCATCTCGAGAAATTTCAAGTTACAAACAAAAATGTGTATTTTCTTTGTATTATACGTATTTTTAGGAAAATTTTGTAGTGTCTTAAAAGTTAAACTTACAACATTGTTCTGCAAAGTTGTTCATTATATACATGTGTACATTTGAAGGTGATAATATGTATTGGTTATCACGAGGAATTTCAAGTTACAAACAAAAATGAGCATTTTCTCTGTTTTATACGTATTTTAGTGAAAATTTTGTAGTTTCTTGAAAGTTAAACTTACAACATTGTTCTGGAAAGTTGCTCACTAAATACATATGTACACTTGAAGGTGATAATATGTATTGGTCATCTCGAGAAATTTCAAGTTACAAACAAATATGAGTATTTTCTTTGTATTATACGTATTTTAGTGAAAATTTTGTAGTTTCTTGAAAGTTAAACTTACAACATCGTTTAGCAAAGTTGTTCACTATATACATATGTACATTTAAAGGTGATAATATGTATTGGTCATCGCGATAAATTTCAAGTTATAAACAAAATAAGCATTTTATCTGTATTATACGTAAATTTGTGAAGATTGTGTGGTTCTTTTCAAGATAAATTACCAAAAAGTTTTCAAATTCTAATATCTCATAAGATTGTGCTCATTTTAAGCAAAAAATATGTGTAGATCTTCGCGATAAAAAGAAAGTTATTTGCAAAAAAACAGCATTTTTTTAAGACTTGCCTCGGGTTTTTCAGTTCTCAAGATTATAATACTGTACAAATTTGAGTTCTCAACATTTTGCAGTAATCTTGATACCTGGGAAAATTGATACGTGAAAAAAAGATTAGAAATCGAATGAAAACTCACTGAGATATAGCGAATTGAAAATACCGTTCCTACTGATTTTGGGTCACAGCCGCCGGAGTGTTAAACGGATGTTTGGTTCTCCTTCGCCCTTCATGACATCAATCATACTTGTAAAGCTTCATTGACGTCATGGAGTTTGACCATATCTCATTTAGGTCAGACCTGTACTGCCCATAAAAGCATAACTGTTCCATATGAATTTTCGAACCAACACCTTTTTTCATCGCAACATTTATGTTTTAACATGTACTTTACGACGCATATAAAAATTCACACACTTTGTTTGAAAATGTTGTGAAAAAAATATGAAGTTGGTGTAGTCTCTTATTGGAAAATAAAGGCACTATGAACTTCTAACCCAAATAGCACCTGAAAAAACGTAAATTGTGCTCAAGTTTATATTTTTGCTGATCAATATAAGCAAAATGAGTTATCTGTGCGGTGATACAAAATGAATTTGACATGCAGAAATGTACTAGAAAGTTACAAAAATTTGTATGAGAAGCCAAACTTCAAACTTTGAGCGCTATTTTATCAATGCCTACTAATTCCATATGGGACAGTTATGCTTTTTATGGCGAGTGTAGGACATAAGCTGAAAATTGCAAGCACTATCAACGTTCTGGATTAATTTGACCTTATTATATACATAGATCGGATGTATCTCATCGTCCATTAGGAAATCAATTAAAAATTTCGAACTTTATCTACGCTCTGAAGTACCCATAACGCGGGTAGATCACTTTTTCGTGGTGCGTTATGGGGTAAAGATCTACTAATGAATCCTAGTCCTGACTGCTTCAAACGAAGAGGACAGGATGCCATAGTAATCAAAGGAACACTATTAGTCCTTGTTACATTTTAAATCTTGTTAAAAGTGACAAGTCTCGGTTTCCAGTAGCCGAGAATGATCTTGAGATAAGGAAAAAATGAGTCGAATTCAACTATTTGTTTTCTAAGCTTTAATTTATTATGTTCTCTAGCTTGAAGAAGTACGGACTAGGATTCTGATGCATGGACAATATCGGTGTCATTTCTTGACTTTATCAAGGGATCCGATTTTGACTGATAAAGGGGCGCGCCTGCGGAGAGTGTTGCCCATTACACTCTTCGAAGGGTATAAAAAGCGGAACCTTTCAATTAGAATCCTTTCCTGAGATCAAGTTAGGAATAGCAACTGTAAAAAAACGAATACTTGATCACTTCTCGATAGTGACAAAGTAATACGACATGCACTAAACAAAGGACACGGGATATACTACAATAGATCAAATATTGGTCGCAGTGGTTTATGTTCCGAACAGAGAGAAAAAAAACGCTCTGAAGTATATTGACCCAATTCCACGTAGATCATATGCATATCAACGTCCTGTATGCTATCAAACCAAATTGTCAAGCCTTATCACTGCCCTGGAGTAAACTGTAGATCAGCTGCGTCTTAACGCCCTGTATGACATCAATCGAAATTAACCCGAGCTGTATTAACGCCTTTGAGTAATTTTGATGTTGTCTCAAATAGGTCATCTTAATTCTTTGTAGAACAATAATTCAAAATTCAAAGCAGAAAATGGACCTTAATCCACATATATCAGGCACATCTTTACACTCTGTAGGGCATCAATCGAAATTATCAAGCTATACAAACACCCTGGAGTAATCAAGAGCAAATTAACGCCCTGTAGAAAGTCAATTGAAATTTCCGAGCTGTACAACCTCTTGTCACCACTAAATTCTGAAATCCTTTAAACCCTTTGGTATATAAATTACTTTTTCCGCATGAAAAGAAAAATTATGTAGAAATTTCGACATTACTTCAGCATGAATCAATATCGATCGATTCTTCTAAGGCGGCGTCCATTTATTACGTAACGCTTAAATTGGAAATTTGTGACCCCCTCCCCCCCCCTCCGTAACGCTTTTTGTATGAAGCGTTACGGGCCTACTCCCCCCTCCCCCTTGAGCGTTACGTAATTTGTGGATGCCGCCTAAGTAATTCTTGAAGTTCGATGAGATACATGGAATTTTGAAACTGAAAAAGTATTAAACAATCAGTTCGCATTCTTCTTCATTTTGGGCAAATAGTGTTCATGTGGTGATGATGAAAATTCATTTTCAAGTACGCATCAAAAACGGTGTTTGCTGAAATGAGTTTGAAAACCTGCTGTAACGAATAATTGACAATTCTGAAATCCACTAATAAATCCAACGCCAATCTATAACAATAAGGAATAGCGAAACATTAGTTCGGTAATCTCGTCAGGGGGCAGTTGGTAGAACAAAGAATAATCTAAATATTTCATTGAAAGCTGTAAATTTGACGTTTTAATTTTGTTTGCCGATAATAGTCGAATGATGCCAAAGTCGCAATTTACCGTTTTTTCTCCAATGCTGATTAACTTCAAAGACATATTTTTGAAATTTTACTCTATAACTCGTCTTTGCACCCTATTCTGTTAAAAATAATGTTTGGTATGTTACTGAGTAATTCTTGCGGAAACAAAACCACCAAGCACATATCGTTAGAATTCCAATTCCCAAAGAAAAAAAAATAGTTATAGCATCTGCAAGACTAGGTAAGCAATGGAAAGAACGATTATCTAAATTTATGCAAACAACATATTTCGTACAATAAGGTAATAAGTATTCAATCACTGGTTCTTTCCTTTAGTGAACTGTAAAATGAGATTAAATTTTGGATAAAAAAATCATCTTGATTTTAAGCAAAAGTATGAGTTATTAGTATGATGATATTCATCATGTTTGAATAAAAAGAAATTGAGTTGAAACAAGTGCTCTCTATTTTGAGAATGTATGTAAATTTTGATCATTTGTCCCCTGGTATTGAATATATTCCGATGTTTTTTTTTTTCAATTTACAGGTGTTTCTTCGTTTCAAATTTTTATTGGAATGAGCATTGAACATAAACTAAACACGTACAAATGCATATTAGTTCTCATGTGGTTTGAATATATTAATTTGATACAATTTTCTTATGAGACTCCCTCATTAACGCCTGGGAGTACAACCGCCCTCTGGGCAACAGCAACGCCCTCCTCAAAAAAGGAACGACTAAGAAGCTCAAATTTTACGAACGACAGGGCTGATATTGGTCCTATTATTGCGGTATAACCAAAAATCATAGATTTTATTACATTCAATACCACACAATGTTCGAGCATTGAAATTATGCTCCCTCCATGTTAATGACACTGCACGGTACTGTCAGTTTGTGTAACTTTGGATGTCACGATTCGAAAACAAATCATCAGAATCGAAAGATTTTCTGCCAGTTTCGTATCCTCTTTCTTCGTAGGTGGACAATGTTAAAGTGAATAGACAAGGTACTTCCATCTGAGACCAAGAAATGAATTTGTTGACTTAAGTATAACCTACAATTTTGATGCTTTTAAAAATATTGTCCACTAGCAACACAATTTTAAAGGATTGCTTCCTTGCGATCATCTTGTATCTCTTAGTTTTTTCAACGTATTTTTGGCATGTGTTCCGATTTTCGATCAGTTTCCGTAATTTTTTGGTAGAACATTGTGTTTATTTGCAAAATATTTGTGAATAAGAGGAATTAAAAATAAACGTAAACCTTTTGTTTGACTAAATAAATGTATGAATTACTCAAAATTTTGTCCCTAATTAGTATCCCAATAATATAATTAAAGTTTCCAGCAATTACATTAAAAATGAGGAATTCTTACGAAGATACTTCCTTTAATTAATTGAAGGATTATTCGCACTTAAGAAGTGCGGAGCAAAGTAGTGAACAAAGTGTGCAATATACTCCCAGCAAACATTATACAACACGGTAACAAATTAGCAAGTTCGATTAAATGCATTGATCTCTTGAATCAATTCAAAACACAAACCACCATGATTTTAAGAGTTCCATATTTGGATTTACTCTCCTTTAGTGTCTAGACTCTAGACTCTGAAGTGAAAAGTCGTTGATTTTCAACATTATGCCTCTGCATGAAAATCAATCACTGACAGCTCGTTGTAGAAAGTCATTGAGATTAATTCTTCCAAGTTGGTGTCGAAGTAAAATACTAGCCTTGCTCTCCGAATCTTCCATTCAAGTTCAAATCAAAATATACAACGTTGAATTCAAGAGCTGTTACTTTGATATGGTCAGGATTGAACTGAACTATTGATATTATTGTGCTTATTTTTAATCGTGAAGAAATCGCAAGCCAAGGAATTGGAAGCAATTTGTGTCTCAAATGTTAAGGCCGCACGGGACGTCATCATAATCACCCTATTCACTTCAAGAAGCAAATCTCAAGAACCACTCCATATATCGATGCGAAAATGTATCACTATGATTCGATATATGTAGTGCACAACCCGATACATTTTCAGATTCATCGGTTCACTAAAACTCGAGATTTGCTTCCACAAAGTTTTGATGATTATTGTTAGAGTGAGACGAAAGATAGGGAAAATAACACGGTCTCCCGTGTCCCCTTAAGAATGGACAAGCAGAAAGAAAACCGTTTTACTCGATCAAGGCCTACTTACCGAGTGTGAATCGTGCTGAGATGCTCATTCCATCACTGTTGATGAAAATAAGATTTTAGAACAAATGAAGCAATAACTAACGGACCATTCAATTACCTACAATCCGCCATTACCGACGCTTGGAGCTCCGTTTCGACTAAAATGCAGAGAAAACCAACCAAAATCACGAAAACACACACAAACACACACCAATGAACGCATCGAGCGTGCAGCAACGTAAACAGAGAGCAAAACACGTTCAGTTTCGCTCGTTGTTTCTTCAGACTTCTCTTGCTCTGCTGGAGTCGCGGCAAAGCCTGCTACGAATGAACCGTCCAGGTGACACATAAACAAGCAAACGTCAAACGGGGTACTTTTACTTTTGAACCGAAATTCCACGTCTCTTCAAAGCGGCGACGGAGGAAGAAGTTTTTCTCGAAATTGAGATCGTTGTTTTTAGCTTTATTTTACCTTATTGCAACATGACACAGTGAAGGAAACGATGCACAAAAACCAGCAATTCATCAGTGATTTTAAGCGAGTGGATAGATAGAGTTAATCGATAGTATAAGCTTGAGGATTTGAAAATGACTACGAATGCTAGCAGCAGGGTACTGCTGGCGGTGATGATGCTGGCAGGAATGCTATCAGTGTGTGGCAGGTCACGGTTGGGGTTCGGACGATATGGAATCTTCGATCTGGTCGAGGAGGTCAACGAGAACTTTTACTCGTTGATGCAGAATCAATCGGTTTGAGTCGATGAAGTTTAGTAGCGTAGACGTAATTACATCCGAGGATTTTTTTTGGGCTTTTAGAATGCAACAAATCAGGAGATCAAGCGGGCTTTCCGAACCTTGTCGGTGGTACTGCATCCGACAAGAACGACGCCGAGGATGCCAACATCAAGTTTCGGAACCTGGTTTCGGTATACGAGATATTGAAGGACTCCGGGAAGAGGGAGAACTACGAACAAGGTGCTCAAGGAGGGTATGCCTAACTGGAAGTCTGCGCTGTATTACTATCGACGAATGCGGAAGGTTGGTCTGGCTGAGGGTTAGCCATTGTGGGTGCTGATCATCTCGGTTATCCAGTATGCTACCGGCTTGGGCAGCGTACGCTGAGAAGAAGTATACGGCGGTAAGTTGACAGGAGGTTACAATCAAAAAAGTCGAGTAACCTTGTTCTGATCGTTTCAGGAACAAATCTTCGGCAGTAAGTTGAAGAAGTTGCAGAAGAAGAACAAAACGAACGTTGACATGGACACGATATTAAGCGAGATTCCCACGCCCAGCATATGGAACATTCTGCCGTTCCAGATACCGGTGTGGACATACAAGACCATCACTGGAACGCCCGGAGCGATCAAGTCAGCGATGAATTTCTACGCCGAGCAGAAGAAGGCTGAAGAGGAACGGAAGCAGATGTATTGCGATCAACTTGAACCCTCGTTGAACAGATCTAACTGACATTCCTTTCGTTTTAGGGAGAAAGAGGAAGAGGAGTTGCTGCGCAAACAGGAAGAAGAGCGTGCCAAACTGAAGGAAGATCGCAACCTCCGCAACGGAACAAGAAGTTCGTCGCTCCGGAAAAGACCGACGAGGAACTCGCTGCCTACACCCAGAGTATTATCCAGCCGTCGGCGAACGACTCCAACAAAACCAAGCCAAAGCCCTTAGTTAGCGGTGGTCTCTGGACCGAGGACGACCTCACCGAGCTGGTCCGACTGGTCAAAAAGTACCCCGGCGGAACCACCGATCGATGGGAAATCATCGCCGAAATGATGGGTCGAGCCGTCTCCGAGGTGACCTACATGGCGGCCAAGATGAAAGAAACCGCCTTCAAGACGCCCGGCCAGACGGAAAGCGTCGCGGAGACCATCATCCAGGAAGCCACCAAGCAGAAGATCAAGACCAAAAAGACTGAACCAGGAGCAGCGGCGGCAGAGGCCACCGCCAACTGGTCGCAAGCCCAGCAAGCCGCCCTGGAATCGGCGATACAGAAGTATCCCAAGAGCGGCTCCACGGATCGGTGGCAGAAGATAGCCAACAGCGTGCCCGGAAAGACCAAGGAAGAGTGCATGACGCGGTACAAGTACCTGGTGGAGCTGGTCAAGAAGCAAAAGGAGGAGAAGGAACGGGAAGCGACGCGACGGCGGCTGCTCCGGAAGAACCGCAGGAATGCCCGGCGGCTGAGGAACCCGCATGCGAAGAACCAAAATCGAAGTCAAAGGGAAAGAAGGCAAAGAAGCAGGAGGCAGCGGCGGCGGCGGTGGATGAAAATGACTTGGAGGCGGAGGACGATGCAGCTGATAAGCAGAAGGGTGGCAAGGCGAAGAACAAGCGACGCGAGCGGAAGAAGGCCATCGAGTACTACAGCTACGAAGATTCGGACGAAGACGGTGGCGGCGGCAGCGAACCGGGCGAGATTTAGTCTGAACTCGGCGGTCGTTAGGTTAAGAGCGTGTGAAAGCGGTGAAGCGCGTGTTCGGCTGTCGGTTCCGTTCGGCACCATGAAGTTTAGCTTTGGGTTCTATGGCGAGCGCAGAACAAGTGTGAGTTTGGAAATAAAATGTCGTTTGATTGCCTCGAAACTGATCGATTTGTTGGAGGGAGTTCTTCGAAAAAACAAAGAGGGGTGGAGTGAGGTGGGGGTAATTCACGAAGTGTTATCAAATGTTCGGGGCTTGCGAATGATGAAGGTGCAAACATCAATCAAGTAAGGTAATTGAGAGAATCTGTGATATCGCAGCTGAAGTGTGGGAGCTTGCTTGTGTTATCTTTAACGGGAGCCTATGAATGGGATTGACAGAAATCGAATCATAATACAGTTAAACCTCCATGAATCGATATTCCATGACTCGATATCGACTCATGGAACCATACTAAAAACGAAATATCATGGTTACAGTCCCTTAAATCAGCCTTCCAAAGGATTTCTGTTCCATGACTCGATATTTCCATGAGTCGATGGTCCCTTCAATATCGATTCATGGAGGTTTGACTGTAACTCAATGATACTTTGGTCATTATCGTATGAGGGCGCAATAGGGTTGTAAACATTTGTATCAGATTTTGTTTCTACTCACGCGAATCTAAGAAAGTTTCTCCAAGAATTCTTGCAGAGGCTTCTGGTCGAATTCCATGGCGTGTTGCAGGGATTCCTTAAGGAACCTGTTCGCAAAATCTCCAAGAAATTGATGGGGGAGAAGTGGTAAGAATTTATCCCGAATACCTTGTGAAAGAAGTTCCGTTTATTGTTTTGGAAAATTTTCAATCTATTCTTCCTGAGTTTATTTTTAGAAATTTATGCGGAGGTTTTTTTTTATTCCTAGGGAATTTTTCCAAAAGTTCCTCAGTGATGACTTCCGGGATCTTTCGAGAAATTCGTTTATTAATTTCTCTAGGAAATCTTTCAAAGATTCATAGTGAATCTCTTTGCAAAATCTCTTAAGAATCTCTATGCGAACCTCTTAAAAAAAATATTCAAAATCATACAGAGATGTTGATGTTTTTTGACTTTGATGTGAGTAGAAATAAGTTTAAAGCTAGAATAAGATTATTACATTAGATTAAGACCAATACAATCTGTACACCAATGCTATAACGAAGTGAAATAAATATAAATATAAATTTTCACCGCTCAAATAACGGCTATACCGAGTACCCCGTTGTTTGACCACATTTAATGTGAACACTTTTTAATTTGTACCCCGTTAATTTGCACATCTTTCAGATTAAAAATGGTTTCAAAAGTCATTTACCTCCTGGAACGGAGTAAAGTGAAAAGGAACGCTGTGGAACGGAACGCAGAATCAAAACAAAACAGCGAAAAAGGTAACCCCGATGGTTTGCATGAAGTACCGTTCAAATTAACGGGGGTGTACGGTTAGGGTCGATGTACCAATAGTCGCATAGCTAAGAACAAATATTCATATAAAATCGAAAAATAACGCTAGCGTCATTATTTTTACATCATCTGAAAGCTTTTTATCTTGGTTTTGTAGGAAAAATATGAAAACTACGAAAACTCATATGTTTGTATTTATTATCGCTTGTGCCACTAAAGGAACAAATGTGCCTATAGTAGCACTATTTCTAATTTTGTTCCGATAGTAGCACTAGCACCACGGCGTTGGCAAAATACAAATCAAAGCCGTATTTTTACAAAACTTTTATATTTTTCCTACAAAAATGTGGATCAAAACTTTCGTTTTATGTATAAAGAGTTCTTAATTTATCAATAATTTCGTATAATATGAAATAGTTTCTCTCAGTAGTGCTACTATAGGAACAATAGGTTTACTATAGGCTCAAGGGAGCTCAAATTTTAAGCAAAACTAATTTTTTCGGATCATTTTTTGAACAAAATCAAGATGTGTATCAATGTTACTTAGATAAATAGCTCCTGATCTTCATGTCAAAAAAATTTTTGAATCGTTTAATAGGGAAAACGGTCGTTAAAAAGCCACTAGTGTGACTATAGGGGACTGTCTACTAAGGGAACACTGACCCTATCATGTTTAAACTTCAATTAAAAAATTGGGTCCATAAATGAACCTTGACACGACTATCATGTTTGACGTACGCTTAGTCGACAAAAAAACACCACGGGAGTTTTAGTTTTACACTGGGGTTGTTCCTATCTGACATTTCAGAAGAGACACTCGGAAAACAAAATACAGTAATGCCCCGATATTGTCAGCCCCCGAATTTGTGCTGACCCCCGATTTAATCTACCCCTCGATAGCACCGTTTTTGACCCGATTTTAGCATCCCTTTTTCCCGATTTTGTCAACCTAAAACTTATGTTTATTTTAAAATAAACTAAACACATCCTATATTGGCAATATTGGGTGCATAAAGTCAATTAGACCATGGCCTCGTCTATATAATCAACTAAAGATCGAATTTTTGAAATTTGAAATTTTTAATAATTATCCAAGAAAACTTATCAATGTTACCTTGGATTACGGTACATAGAAAATGGAAATAAAAAAAATAATGTTTATATTAACAAAATCATAAAACTAAGTCCTTAAGTTAAATTAAATCCTAAAATTAGTCGAAAACTTTTATCCGATTTTATTCAACTCTAAATGCAGCATGGGGCTGACAAAATCAGGACATTACTGTACACCCAAAATTAGATTTTTAAACCAAGAGGTGTGACAAAATCTAAAAAAAAAACTCAAAAAAATAACATCAACATGCATTTGCGCCCCTTTGATTCACGAATTTTAGCCTTTTTCCACCTGCTTCCAAAATTTTATGATTGAATTTCACACTTTTGGAGGAAAACCTAACATTTCAAGGGGTATAACAATGGTTAATTACTTTTTTACTCTAAATACAAGGGGATATCAAATGTTCCCCCTTCTTTCACGCTTACAGCTCGGTCATCCTGTACACCTAGGAAACTAGCCAACTAACTCATTTTCTTCCTCCAAATACTCAACATCTTCGTATTCAATATCCGATTCCGTATCTTCGCTTTTTTCTTGATTCTCTGCCTTTTGATAGATGAAATCAAAAATTCATTCAAAACGTATGTTTGACACCTGGGTAATTATCTAAATCAGCAACCACGTAACGATTGTTATCGAGGACCATCTTCACCACAGAGGATTCCACGGAGGCATGCAAGTCGATTCTGATCGACCATTTCAAAAATATCTGAAACTTTGGCACAGTTTTCCAGTTCCATCTAAATCGTCATTTTCCGATATCAAATCTTCAAGTTGAGTGACGACTAACTTTTCAAAAGGGTGTATGTGAAAATGGTTCAAACATATTCAAAAAGCTGCACAGGCAAAAACGGTTCGTTCGATTTTTAGACAACTAAAGAAACAAAGTTAGACAACTAAATAAAGATTCCAAAAAAAATACACACAGTAAAAAAAAATTTTTTTTTGCATTAAAAAACATCATTTTTCTCACAAAAACTCAAATATCTCAAAACCCTATCGGAATACCAACGTATTTTTTTGAGGGACCAATAAACAAAAAAGTTATGACATTTCAAATATTTCACAAATTTGACACTTAGTGAAATTTTTTTTTTTCATTGTTATTTTATTTTTAGGACCGCAGTTTGTTGCTGAATTTTTTGTTAAGGGTACCACATGAGGTTAACAAGTTGTTTTCATGATATTTTATTTAATTATTCATAAACTATTATAGCATCTATTAGAAAGTTAGACGCGATCCAGTGTTGTGATCTAAAGTCTTGATAGTGTCATATTTTTTATTGTACGTAACTGAAGAAAAATTCTCTCAATAGTGTTGAAACCTTTTGATAAAAGAAACCTATAAGAAATCTAATATTGAAGACAAAAGCTACAAAAAAAGTTTTCTATACAGGTATACGACTAGTTTACCTGCAAAAAGTTTACCTCGTAGAGAACTAGGCGGGTCTATACCCAGGTGATCTAGTATACGTAAAGCAGGTCGGTTTTCTCGGCGCTGGTTTTCTCCACAAAGTTAAAATCTGACTACACCTGGGTATAGACCCGCCTTGGTAGAGAATAGGACTTTGTTTAATCATATTTGGGAGAAAGCGAGTAACTTCAACAACATCAAAAACATGATAGGTACATACCATGAACATACTCACGAAAAAGCTAAAAATATACTACCACTATGGTTATAAAAGATTTAATTGTAAAATTTTTCTTCAGTCAAGCAAACGACACCAAACTAGTCAGTAAAAACTTAAAAGTGATTTTTGTTTTTAAAATCTAACGAGGCAACATGAGTAGTCGCTTTTCTCAACTGTTGCAGGCCGTTTGCAGAAAAAAAGTGTTCGAAAGAGCTACGAAATCTCACCGAAAGCACCATAGATAAACTGAAAGCGGCTGGTTATGCTCCAATGTCTACATTGAATACAAATTTACGCATTTGTACGGTCCTGCCGTTAAACGGTTGACAAACGGGCAATCTGTACATCATCGGGGGATCAGGTTGCAGGAAGTTCCGAAAACAACAACAACTGAGGAATTACTAGATGCACCGACAACAACTGAGGAGTTACCAGAAGTACCAAGTGCAGATAGTCTTGCCACGGTACCATCAGCCGAACATCTGTTTCAACAAATCAATCAGAAGATGAGTGCATCCAGAAAGGTCAACATCGAACCGCTTCAACGAAGGGATAGCTGGAATAAAAAGTGACTCCGATTAAATGGACGAAGATGGGTTACGTCAATTATCCCGAGAAAAAATACCGTGAAATCAACGAAGCTGTACGAAGAAACCTCTTCAAATTAGGACCTGAGGATGTGGAAAATACAGACTACGATGAGGTAATTATGAATATGAAGGAAAGGTTCTCGAATCTAGCCACGACCAAGGAAAGAAAAATTATTGATTTTGTCGATGCTGCCAAGCTCGTGGTCTATTCAAGACGCCATTGATGAGTTCATAACCAATAGAAATACAGCAAAAGAGGCAAAACAATTCAAAAATAACTGTCTTGCAACCAAAAATGCTAGGTCGAGTACTTCATTAACAGATGAGACAAAAGAAAAAATAATTCAATATTTTGAAGACGATGAAGTAAGTAGAGCTATGCCTGGCCAAAAAGATTATGTATCTGTAAAAAAAGATGGAAAGCGTCAAGCAATCCAAAAACGATTAATGATGACTACTTTGAAAGAAGCGTATACACGCTTCAAGGAAATTAACGAAAATATTAAGGTAGGTTTTTCCTCATTTGCAAGCCTTCGTCCAAGGCAATGCAAGCTTCTATCCAATTCAGGAACACATAATGTTTGTGTGTGTACAACACACGAAAATATTAACCTAATCTTACATAGTTTGAAAAGAATCAATTTATCAAAGGATATTAAAATGTTAACTGGTAGTCTTTTGTGTGAAAATACAACATCAAATTGCTATCTGCGATCTTGTTCGGATTGTCCAGATTCTTCATCATTGGAAAATACTTTATTCGCTGAGTTTGAAGAAAATTATATTGATCAGTTATCATTTGAGCAATGGGTGACCACGGATAGGTGTGACCTAGAAACTGTTGTAAAAACCTGTAGATGAGTTTGTGTCATTTTTTTGCTTGAAATTAGAAAGTTTAATTCCTCACGACTTTATTAAAACAGAGCAATCCCGCTTTTTAAAAAACACGAAAAATACATTACAAGATGGTGAATTTTTAGTCATTTGTGATTTTTCTGAAAACTATAGCTTTGTATTGCAAGATGAAGTGCAGTCCCATCACTGGAACGTACAACAAGCTACAATTCATCCATTCGTTATTTATTTCAATGGAAGTACGCAAATTGAACATTTTAGTTTTATTGTAATTCCGAAGATTTAAGACACGACTCAGTATCTGTAAATTTGTTCATTGCCAAAATGATTAACTTTTTACGCGTTGATAAGGGTAAAGAAATCAGAAAGATATATTTCATGTCTGATGGAGCAGCATCGCAGTACAAAAACCGTAAGAATTTTTCGAGCCTATGTCAATTTAAATCAAAGTACGGAATTGATGCAGAATGGCATTTCTTTGCTACGTCACATGGCAAAGGTCCTTGTGATGCTATTGGAGGAACCATAAAGCGCATGGCCACAAGAGCAAGTTTAGCCAAAGAACGTGAGCATCCAATTAAAAACTGCAAAAGAACTATTTGATTGGGCGAATCGCAGAAAAGAAGAAGATTTAACAAAATTATCATTTTGTTTTACTACTACTGAAGAGTACGAATTAACGGCATCAGAGCTCAGCGAGCAATATAATAACGCGAAAACGATCCAAGGAACCCAAAAATTTCACTGTTTCATTGTCAGAAAATAAAATTAAAGCAAAACTGTACTCGAACTGTACTGATAATGATGCAAAAGTGTTCGATATTGTAAAAAAATTGAATAACAATAAACATATAAATAGGTATTAATAAAATGTTTTCATGATCTCATAACGCATACCCAAATCCAAAAACTTTTAAAGTTTATATATAACATTTAGAAACTCATCGATCATACTCTAAAAAAAATATCCTGGTAAAAAAAAATTTATTTTCGTGTAATCTGTTAATTCATTTTAATTTATACATATATACAAATACATATAATATTTATACATATACATAATATTTATACATATAATATACATAATACTAATGAATACATGTTACGACTTGTTTAATTCACGCAAGGCCCTTAACAATAAAATCAGCAACAAACTGCGGTTCCCGTAATAATTTACACCGAAATTTTTTTTTTTTACTAAAATGTGAAAATTGTGACATGTTTGAAATGTCATAACTTTTTTGGTTTATCATCACCAAATTTTTATGGTAGATAGCTAATATAATGACCGTTTTCCCTCAAAAAATTACGTTGGTATTCGATAGGGTTTTTGAGATATTTGAGTTTTTGTGTCAAA
>NW_018736052.1:0-21913 GCF_002204515.2 Aedes aegypti
TCTAGAAGAATTCGTGTAATAATGCTTGGACATAATCCTGATGTAAACCGAAAAGGTTTCAAGGACTCCTTCACTGGTTCTTCAACTATTACTTCACAGATTCCTCGAGGAAACGCTTCAGGAGTTTTTTGAGTGATTCTTGATGATGGTCCCACCACATTCCCCTACAAAGGTTTGAGCGAGACGATATATCTTTAAGATAACTAATTATGATCAATGTTTGCAAACAATAAACGGTCTGATTATTTCAACAGATATAAACAACATTACAAGTTCCCATACTATACGAGAATTCCTCAAGGATATCTTAGGCAAATTGTTTCTATCAATATATCTAGATAATCCTCTGAGACGGACCGAAGTTTCATCAGAGATCATTGTACATACGAGTTCTATTCTGTAGAAGTACATCAGATATTTATTTAGGCTTTCAACGGAGATTACTGTAGGATTTTCGTTAGATGAATTTATCAAATGTTTCTAACGAATTTTGCTTATATTTTATGGAAAAATATCCTGAAGAATTCCTAAATAAATTTCTCAAAAACTTCCTTGGTAATTTTCTACAAAAATCTGAGAAAACAATCTTGGAAGGAAGCCTCGAAACCATCCTTAGAGAACATCGAGACATATAACAAATTGTTTCGAAGAAATCACTAAAAAAAATGTTGAATTTGTGGAGAAATCACAGAAATGAATTCATAATTTAATTGAAGTTCTTGAATTTCAAACCTTTGAAAAATTCAATAAACCTCTGGAATAATTTCAAGAGATGTTCTTAGAGAAATTTCTTGTTAGCACATAGGAAATGCTATTGAAGAATCATTGAATACTGAGGACGATCTGTGCACATTCTTGGTAAATTCTAGGAATAATCGTTTCAGGAAACTGAAGTTGTTCTGAAGACCATAAAAGAATAATGGTATGATTTTTTTATGGACTTCCGCTTCAATTTCTCTTTGTCGAAGCTTCTGGATAAAATCATGGCAGTAGTAAGAGTAGTACCTGGCGTAATATCACGAATCCCCAAAGAAAATCATGGAAGTGTCCTCTGAGAAGTGTCTGGTTGGATTTAAGAAAGCTTTAGTAAAAATCGTTATAAAGTTACTCTTTCAGTATTGCCCTGGTTCCTGAATGGTCTAGTTTTTTGGTCCTGAGTGATATCTTTTCGGTATCTGCTTGGTCTCTTTTTTCAAGCACGAAGTCTCGGAGCTTCTTCTTTTAGCCGCTACCAGCCCTGCATCCCCCGATTCGGTTGGTATTTTGTTTATAATCGTTGTGGTCCTTCTTTCCGCGGCTATCAGATGATGAGTGTTGAACCCGGGCAGGGCGGGAGTCCAGAATCAGCTGATGACGTGACCTAACGTCTATCGCGTTCGTCGTGCTTTCTTAACCCGCGACTCTTTGAATCGTCGGTGGATCGTGTGCAGAGAGTGTGGATAGGGACCGCTGAACTCCACTTTGTATGCAACTCCCTTCGTCTAGTACCTGGGTTGCATCTTATGAAGCAAAAGTGTATGATCCAGGAAGCCGGCGCCTGTCGCTTTGATCTTCCCTGGGATATGATGTGGGGCTGCTGCTGTTGAGTGTGAGGCGTGTGTCTCGTGTCGCACGATGGATTCGGGACCAGGAAGAACTCCCCGTAACTCGCGATCGGCGTGCCGAGTTTAATGAATCGCATCGAAGTGGGACTGTGGACTTTCTGCAGTCTGATCACGTTCGTGAGAAACTCTGAAGTAGATTGAGTGACGGGTTTGTTTGGGGAAACCATTTGACTTATTTTCCTTCTTTTAGGCCCATCTCCAACAGATCCTGCTTCTCAGCTTAGTATTTTCAAGACTTCTTTGAAGATTTCTTTGCTAATTAACCGTTTTGCATGAAAAATTGTCAATTCGAAAGTATCCTCCACCTGCGGGATAGTCTCCAGGAACTTGAACGAATGTGTCCTATATTACATACTCCTGCATGTTCCTTCTTCAATCAAGCTTGTGAACACGACTGTTTAATACTCCATCTACCCCATCCGATAACCAGTAACAACTATCATGCAAAACCTAATTACAATTTCTTTATTGGATTATAAAAACCCCTAATTGGCTGACAGCTCTCCCTCTGGCCCGTTATCCGCCAACCTCCTCCCCCATCGTTAAATCAACCGTTTTCCAGTAATTTACCGGAATCCTACCACCAATCGCCATCGCCATCAAGATATAGATGTCAAACAGCACCAACCCGTACCGTAAAGCAGCGTGCGCTCGCAGAATAGTAAAAGCCTATTTCCACTCATTACTAGATAGGTTCGCCTGTCGGGTCCTCCCCCCACCCAAATCAGCAGGGGGCGTGCGGATGGGAAGCCTTATTCTGTCGGTGTGTATGCATTTCATCCGCAGAGCACGCTGCATCAAATGAGTGCATTGAGCCGGGAACGGTGCACTTGGCAATTCAGCCGAGTCGAATCGAGAATAGGCGCGCACATTTCTGCATGTAAAACGCTTTATGCAGATACATATCAGAGGACTTCCAGCACTGAACTAAACAAGCACCTTGCACCGCAAAATGAGCGAATGACAGTCGCAAGTCAAAATAGCATCCATTCTTTCGATCAACCAGCACCACCACTGCACAATGGTCCGGATCGACAATCTAGCGGGGGAAACTTTTTTAAAATCATCGAAAACTTTTCTCTGTTCTCGTTGGTTTTAGACGTTCGATGTCTTCAAAGTTTTTGCATCAATTAAAAAAAAAAAATGGGAGAGGGTGGTACTTACAAGCTTACTGCTTTAAATTTTGAATATGTTTTATTTAAGTGATATACATAATTTATGGTTGCATTCTTCAGCAAACGTTTGGAAAATGTTACTATGAACAGCTTTGCTAAAGACACTCTTGATCTAACTCTTCATTCAAGCTAAGGAAGTCAATCAAAAGTTCAATTTTTGGATGGCCCCAAATAACATGAAAAAAAATATAAAGGGTGTACGGAATCAAATTGCGCCACACACACAAATATTTGGCAAAATTCGCACGTTCAACCAATCATCTTCAAACTTTTAGGGAATAACATGTTTTATTATGTTATGTATGTTTTCCCATGTTTGTTTTAATCAATTTCAATTCAATATCCAAATGTACGAACTTTTCTCGTCACACTACTCATAAGGCCCTGTACAACACTTAGAAGTCCCGGAAGTCTGCTTTTACATACGACTCATCATCCATAACGAGGCAATGTGGTTTCGTCAATATCTAGGTGTACCGGGTACCCCCGTTGGTTTGACCACATTTAATCTGAGCACTTTTTAATCTGTACCCCGCTAATTTGTACATCGTTCAGATTAAAAATGGTTCAAACGTCATTTAGCTATTGAAGTGAGATGGAACGCCGTGGAACGGAACGCAGAATCAAAACAAACCAGTGAAAGAGGTAACCAGAAACACGTTGCTAGGGTGACTAGATGTTCAAATTAAAAATGAACCCCGATGGTTTGTATGGAGTACCGTTCAAATTAGCGGGGGTGCACGGTATGTGCACGTGTTTTACCCATCGTATTCTGCCGTTCTTCGGCATTAGGCGTCTCTTGGACTTTGTATGTATGTAGTCCTTCACGTCCTCCACATCTCGAACTGAACTTTTGGGATTCCTTTTGAAAGCTTGAACAACCCGTTTGTGATCCTTAACACTATACGGAGATCCAATTTTGCCACTTTTTTCTTTCCGATTGATGGTCAAACGTTCGTGGTACCGATTTAAAACACGAGAATGTACCATTTCCAGCTTTCTGCTGATGGCACGATGAAATAGATCCGGATTTTAGAGGTACGTGCGCAAAATTTGTTTGCGCCGCTGCTGTTTTTTCCGGATCCATATTCACAACGATACGCTTTTTCACAAGACGTTTCAAATCAGCTGATCCAGAAGCGCTTTGACAGTTCTTCTATGAAAATGACCGGCCCGTGTTAGCACCGGTCCTCCACCGATGTAAACAAATGCATAGACGGATCTGTCACATGAAAAGGCCTATTGCACATCGGCTTGTGACACTTACACCGTGTACACAAATACACATTAAACAAATTACACTCGAAATTTCAATAGAAAATACCCGGCGGGTTAAAAGTTACAGCCATTTAAAAGTGGTGCAATCTGATTACGTACACCTTTTAAGACATTCAATTTTAAAACTGTTATAGCCAAATCGATTTGGACATAGATTTGGTCATAAGTTCATCAGCTTCTCAGCTTCCACAGTTATTAATTTTCGCATTCGTATATCGTGTGGCAAGTTCAATGATACTTTATGCCCAGGGAAGTCAAGAAAATGTTTATTATGAAAAGATCCTGGACCGACCGGGATTCGAACCCATCAGCACGTCTTTACTTTGTAGTCGCGGACTGTAACCACTCGGCTAAGGAAGGCTCCCTGTAAGTTCCATTATGTCTCAAATTGCAAACGTAACTCATATTCTGGACAGAAGCGATTCCGATGATATTTTTTTTTCAATTTTAAAGTTTAAGACTTGTACACGCAGAGAATTAACAGCTATTCAAAACAATAATTATTTTTGTTAATTTTGATAAACACTTTTCAATTTGTTGTAACTAAACAAATTGCGTTGAAGCAGCAATGATTTTCATTGAAACAAAGCAGAAATATTTTTGATTTTTTCTGACAGCATTTTAAATCAGATTTATTGTTGAAACAACGACAAGAAAACTTCATTTTAAATTAAGGATTTGTTTGTTTCAGTTCGTTTTATTGTTGATTCTGATATATAAAGACCTGATCTGCCATTTTGTTTTACGCTCATGTGTAAAAGTGAAAATGACCAACGCGGAGAAACTGCAATGCAGAAGTGCAATAACTCGATAAATTCAGTAGTTCCAAAACATCGGAATCTAGTAATCTACTAAAATTATGGTAAGTTATGACCATTATTTCCTACAGTTTTGTATCAAATTATATAATCAAATTAGTATTTTTTATGATTGCAGTCAACTTAAGAAATTGAGCTGATGAGTCCACTTCGTCGCTTGCGGTGCGGAGCAATTTCACCATCAGCATCTTTAAGTCTATGATTTCACTCAATAATTGAAGATTAGAAGCGGCGCAGATACATATGGTCAGTTTTAGATTTGCTCATCATTGTGAACTGAACTCATGAAAATGTGAATAAATTAATTCATTTACGAAACTACAGTCGTTTGTCCTCATGTCAAAAAGTAAAAATGGGGGTAGGGAGGGGGCTGGCATCAATAAACAGGTTTTATTATTTCAAATAAATTCATTATAGATTCAAAAAAAGAAAATTTTTATTTCAATGCGAAAATATTGTTGTTTTAGGAGAATCAATTTTTAAATTAAAAAATAATTTTGTTGGACCGTATTGAACCCATCTGTCAATATCAAAAATAAAAATTGTTAAACCAAATTGATAGTAGTTATTAAAATAATAAAATGCAATTATAAGCCGGCAGATAATACAGAAATATTGTTGTAATGACTCAGAATATATTTGATATCAAAATTGTTTTCTCTGCGTGTAATGTCGAGGACTCGTAATGTTGAAGAATTCTACACTGTTACTTCAATAGGGCCTGATATAAGGGATACCTCTTCATCGATCCTCTCTTCCGCCAATAACTTCGCTAAATTAGATAAATCTTTAATATTTCTTGTTAAAGAAGCAAGATATAATGATTCTTCACCCCATAGCACAAAAATGTGTTACAAAAAGATAATCAATTTTCTGCAATAACGCAAAGAGATGAAGATGAAAAGAAATGAAACAAATCGATGAATGAAGATAAGCCCTTATGCTGAATGATCATCCTGTGAAGAAATCTGATCTGGTTTAGATAGCATTGTTGTGAGATGAATGTCCGGAATATTCGGATTTCGAAATTTGAAATGACAAAATGATATTTGAAGACTGTGTTCTGTTGTTAATACTAGTTTTTGCACGAAATTCCTGCTGTTGAAAATTTTTATCATATTTTTAAGCGGATGTGAGTATAATTTTTTAAATATTACTAGTATTTCAGAAATACTGGGGTAATTCGATTGCGTAAGAATCTTATAGTTTACAAAAACTAGTCAGAAGATCTTCAATAATTTTGTTGGGTATCTGACAACAATTTTCTCAAGATTATTGTTTTAAGTCTACCAAAAACCAAATCGAAACTGTCGCTTAAGTTTCATCAAGCATGTCGCCGGGAATCCTCCGACAGTAATCCGGCAATACTTTGCTGAGGGTCTTGAAATATCCATTTATATATTCAAGCAAATCCAGCATTAATCTTGCCCGCAACTTTTTAGATATTCTACTTTTAGACCTCCCTAGGAAATTGCTCAGTATATCAGAAAACAGCCAAGTGTAATTCATAGAATCTAGAATAGGGTCCGAAAATGTTTAATGAAGTCTTTTTTTTCCAGCTCAAATAACGGCTAGGGTAGATGTACTAATTATGGACATATTGGTTCATTATTTCGCCATACGTGAAAATTTGATTATCTTCAAAATTTTAATCATTCTGTGCGTTTAAGTAGTTTGATATTGGATACATCTTGATGTGTTTTAACATCAAAAAGATACAAAATGTGAAAGTTTTCCAGAAAACATATGAGGCCAAATAGGGAACCACTATGGCCATAACTGATACACTTTCCCTATATCATATTTAATCTTTAATTCAAAATTGAGTCCATAAATGAACCTTGACACTATTGGTCATGTTTGACGTTCGCTTAGTCTACAAAAATACCACAGGGGTGTTAGCTTTAACACTTGGGTTGCTCCTATCTGACATTTCGGAAGGGACACGGAAAACAAAATACACCCAAAATTTGAGTTAAAGCCAAGGGGTGTGACAAAAGCTAAGAAAAACACAAAAAAATAATAAAACATTACAAAATTGACTAAACGTGTGTCTTTGGCCTAAACTTAAGCGTTTGGCATCAACATTGGGACAGGGCTTTGAGACCCTATTTAAATTATTAAATTCGTTTAAAATGTTTTCGGAAATTTATTGAAGATGCAAGGTGTGGAATTCAGAATCGAAGTGTGTATACGGCAGCCCCACGAAGAAGTTGACATTCCACTCTGACGTTACTA
Organism: Aedes aegypti; assembly: GCF_002204515.2. NCBI lineage: Eukaryota > Metazoa > Arthropoda > Insecta > Diptera > Culicidae > Aedes > Aedes aegypti. The sequence goes on from NW_018736052.1 coordinate 7,114, forward strand.
TAGGAGTGAGGCGTCAAAGTTGTTCCATGCCTACTAGATCGTTGGATGTGTAATCCGATGCTACATTCTTCTAATAGGCTTTTGATTGCCACCCATCATAACAGGGTTAGAAGCCAAGATCCATAACAATGTTTATTCAGTGCCACACACAAGAAATACCGCTAGAACTCATCGAATCACCAAAAGGATTCTATGTTTTTCGGAGAAATCTTGCAAAGTTTTTAAATTCTGAGAAGAATTCGTTAAGGATCTCTTTTATAAACTTATGGTTAGCCATAATATGCAGTGCAAGAGGTTGGGTGGTCGTAGTTTCATAGTTTCGGCCATAGTTGCTATTCATATTTTCTCCACTGAAATAGCAATTGTGTCTTTTTAGCACATCTTCAATGATGACAACAATTGTACAATCTCTTTCATTCGATACTGTTTTAAGTTAAATAAGGTATACAAAGAGAGAATGCCTGCTACCGTAAAAGCAGTAATCTTTTTATTTAAACAGTAATAGAATGATAGCTTATCGAAACAAGAATTACCTTTCACATTCTATGGTTTTCGACAAGCAGGAAAAAGCAGGACAAAACATGAAATTTGAAAAATAAATCAGGGACGCCTCAGAAGAATCTCATAATCAGAACATGTTCCTGCTAAATCAGGACGGATGGTAACCCTAAACCAAGACACAAAGTGACGTAGCAGAAAAGCTGCGCATTGGATCGTCTTGGTGTCTTCAGCGATGTTTTTATTGAGTGACCAAAAGCGCTGAAGACTCCAAAATGGTCCGACAGTGTAGTTTGTCTGCTACATCACTTTCTGCCTTAGTCAAATTCAACCTGTCTGTAACTGTCTTTAGCTTTCAAATAGTAAGTTGCTTTGATTTTCCACATTCTAACTAGTTATGATTTTTCAAACCTTGAAATGAGCCCAAAAACAAATTTGACCAGACATTGTTCTTAGCATGAGAATTCAGAATACTGCTTGACCGGATGATTTTCAGACATTTTTTAATGGAGATGTTGTAGATCCAGTTAAAACCTACAACTTTTCTAAAGACAGCACACTGATAACTTGGTAGAAGGTGAATTTAGAGTATGTATTGCATTACTACCTCTAAATCTCTTCTGAAGATCACATTCCCGTTAAACTGACTTAAAAATAGACAAAAAAACATATTTTCTAGGGCCACCCTAAGAACAAACTTTCAGAACCGATTTACTAACCTCAAATAAAGAGTTCTAACAAAAGTATCTTTAGCAAAGTTGTTCACACTATCTAACTTTTCCTTTCTAGAAAGATGCTAAACTCAATTACGAACATCTTCTCTGAAGACACAAGCGCGACCACGTTCTAAACCAATGCTTCCCAAACTCTTTTGACTTTCGCCCCCTTGAGATAAAAAAAATTGGAATCGCCCTACTGATTTTTTTTACTTAATTCGTTTATTTGGAAGGCTCAGGTGCCGTAGGGCATAACAGAGCCGAAATCTTCTTTTTTTACATTGTTTACTTCTTCTTTATTTTAATAACTATGTTAGAATGGGGAAGCTTTAAGGTTAGTGAATACATTTATACAAACCGCCCTACTGATATGTGAATTTATATTTTTGTGTTGTATAATCGCTGATCTGTGTTGAGATTTAGATCTATATATTTGGTCGATGTTCAGACAAACTGCACTACAAGGAATATATCAATTTTAATTTTTTTGATCAATTTTGATAATTTGAAATAGATGTGTTATCAAATAGGTAATATCAAATACTAGTAGAAATAATGCAAGGATCTTGTTATTATAAATATTTAGAGAACATTTTTATGAAATCCCTAATAATCAATTACTATCATATTTCTTATCTTTCCAATATCAGCAAATCTATCGTTTTTATTACATATAATTTATTTCATATTTTATACAAAACTTTTCCCATAACGCTTCAAATCATAATAATCGATAACTATTGAAATGATCAACTAAGTAGAAATTTAGATTTACAGATGTTCAATTATCCTGCGTTCCACTGGCTTCTTAATCAGTTTTCACTAAACTGCGACTAGCGTTGCAGTTTTTGGTCCACTTCCTGCTTTTTTTAATCTTATATAAATTCGTTAATGTTTCTTATTAAGCCTCATTTTAGTTTTAGATGAATTAAATTTCAAAAATTTTGTATTAATGCCTGACAATCCTGAAAACATGTTTTCATCGTTTCCAAAGCTTAGAAGAAAAATTTGAAAATCCAGAAAATTTTTCTATTTCCTTTTCACTGTAATATAATGTAAAAGGTGATATTTTCTCAAAAAATTAGGAACCCAGATTTTTTCACCCTGTTTTTTTAGTAATTTCAAAATGACTACTATAAAAAAAATGGTGCGGGAAGAGCCAGATATCAACGATTAACGCATCTGCCGCCTAGTTCCAAAATTTCCCTATTAGAAAGTCATCAAAATATGTTTTTTACGACTTTTAAATATTTGTTCAAATTATTCACCTCTACGTTGTCTTTAATGAAAATCTCACTTTTGGACGCAATTTGGACATCGACGGAAAATAGTGGCAGGTATTTGAAAATTACAAGCGTTAGCCAACAGCTGAAGCAAATATGACAATATGCAAATATCTGTCTGCCTATAGGCATTGAGTAAATGGGATACCAAGTGTGCATTTTATTGCAGTATGCGAAGAATATCAAATTTCAAAAAATCACTAAGCACTCAAAAGTGCTTATTAGAGGCTGAAATTTTGTACAACTCATATCGCATAAAGGGTGAATGATCAGAAAATAATTCTGATAGAAATTTCATTGCTACCACATTACGAAGCTCATGTATAATCTCAATGTGACTGTTATGCGATTACAATTGCCAATGTGACAAAACAGCTTGGTATTTTTATTATAAATGTCTAGAATAGAGTGTCCATCCCGGGACATCCCGGACAAAAAATCCCGGGATTTGATAAATTTCGGGATTTCCCGTTTCCCGGGATTTTATTTCTGATATCCCGGGAATCCCGGGATTCCCGAATGTACGTTAGAATTTGATGTAAACCATAAATTTCAATGAAAAACAATGTCATTTTTCCTCACTATCAACCTTATTTGGTTAAAGTAAGCAAAGCATAGTGAAAAAAGAGAATAAACGAGTTACAGTCACCCCACGCAGTTGAATCACCCACAATTTATGAATCAGCAGACTTCAAAAGACAAAATTATTATCAAACTCGTCACAAAACATCACAGAATTATTTTACTGATAAGGAAACTATGTGTAAAAATAATTCTATGATGTTTTGTGGACAAGTTTGATAATAATTTTGTCTTTTGAAATCAGTCTGATTCATAAGATTATTGGTGATTCAACTGCGTGGGGGTCACTGTATTAGTTTCATTGAAAAGATCCATTTACCAAGTAAGAAACACATATTTTTTATGTGTTCTAGTTATAAAGTTTTAATGCTTATCTTTTCAACATTAGTCATTTTTATAAGCCTATGCTGAGATAACAAATTTAAAAGTACACCTAAACTGCCGCAAATCGGTACCATCTGTAAAAGTAGGCATTGAGAAAATGGACTGAGAAGTTTTCAATCCCGTTTTCCATGCAAATATTCAAAAAATTCCAGGAGATTGGACATGTTTCGATTTCAATGAACTTTCATAATTTGCTTTCACCCCGTTACCTTTCCAAGAAAAATATAAAGATGACCAAATAACGATTCATTTTTGTGTTACGCGATGCGGAAAATCTGCTGTGGAACTGACATGCGTTAAATTTTCATTATGGGACAATTCGACTTGGTTTTCTTTCCTAATTTTACTGAACAAAAAAGTGATTTCTCGTCAGTGCAGCTGAAAGATCATTAGGAGATAAAATAAAAACTTATATCAACTCAATTTTGACCAAAATGTAGATACCACTGACTTGCGATTCACGGCTGTAAACTTCAGCCATTAAATTTTTAGTAATTAAACTTTTAGCATGATCTTTGATCGTTTCTTTTGTTTTTAAGGTTTTTATGGCTTCTCAAATGTTTGAAGTAAATTGCTTTAATATTAGGACTTAAGTTTTTATCATACTTCCATTCATAAGTGTTATAGAGAATTTGAAAAAAAAATCCATTTCAAACCCGTAATTAGTCAAACTAAGTTTTGATTTTTGTTAGGTTTCTTCACCAGAATATCTGAAATGTGATTTTCTTTAATTAACATATTATTTTGCATTATCTGTTTATTTCATTGAAAAAAACATTGTATTTTTAAATTTGAACTTACATTTTCAACCAACTAAACCACACCATTCAACCAAAATGCTCGTTTTATTGAAAAATTGATAAATCCCGGGATCCCGGGATTTCCCGGGACAAGCATAGATTTTTGTCCCGAATCCCGGGACGATCAAAATGGCCGGGAAGTGGACACTCTAGTCTAGAACAATTTCACAGGTTTCAATAAGTTGATAGAAAGTATTTGTCATTTGATGACTCTCCAAGGTATTAACTCCAAATTGTCAAAAATGTCGGATGTGACAAATATGCAGTTATGGGCAGTATATGTCCTACCCACTTCCCACGCCTCTGTAAGACATCATTTCTTCTAAAAACAACGAGAACGGATAAAAAAGTTGTTTCCCTGCTAAATTGTCAATTCGGACCATTGTGCACCGGGCATACCGACTTTACAGTACATTCAGTAAGTGATAATGATCAGCGCGAGAGAGAGCTTTGCTGCTGTTGGGACTGCGTGACACCTCGGCATTCATTGCCTCGCTCATAGAAGCTATTGAATGACGGCAGCAAGCACCAACAGAGCAATAGCAATGCAATTCCGCGTAATGCACCCCATATCGCGATGACGACGACGACGACGAATCAAGTCGAGAACGATAACGGTTCACCATTCAGCGTGTGGAAATCGCATTGGATGCGAAGGAGGCATATTCAAAACGGCCAAGTCAAATGCATGCCAAACGGAAAAACTGAACTAATCAGTGGAATGCGCTTTTTATGCGGGCTGAGATATGCGAAATGTGCGGTGCGGTTTTGTGGGTGGATGATAGGTTGGGTTTTGGGTGAAGACGACGTCTTATGGGGGAGGACAGAGGGCAATTGGTGCGGCGGAGACAGGCGATTAGGCGCAATCAAAGTCCAATGCGATATGGATCTTTCTCTTGACTGCTGTTTGTGTGCTGCAGTTGATTTGCGTGTCGGTGTTATGGCAAATATTGCTGCAGTTAAGCATTCTTGTAACAGATTAGGCAAATTGAGGGGAGCCGTGGGTGACCTAATTTGAAAGTAGTAATTAATGGTTTACGGTAGTCTCGATTTTGATCTCCTAAATGGAGGCGTCATGAGTTACTCGTGTGCCTTAGCTACTTGCAGTACAGGTACCGATACTGTTTTTCGCACTCGCATTATTCGAACCAGACACGATTGATTCTGCCCCTCGCCCCACAGATGCATGCAATAGTATCAAAGAATTACACTCTACACTGGTACCAGCTCATGCAGCTTCTAAAATCATATAGTTGGAACAGTGTAATCCATTGCAGTCGAGAATGAAGTCAACTTCAGGTGCAAATTAATTGAATAATGAAGATAAATTTTAGAAATTAAAATTCAACAGAAATTATTAAAACCACTCATTTGAGTGATATGACCTTAAATTTTCTAATTTTTAAATAGAATTCAATATATTTTTAGTTATCTGTAAACAAATACATTCAATTTGTTGGTTGTAGGGGCCGCACTACAGAGATTGAGATAGGCTTTAGGACCCTATTGTTGCGTTTGATACGTATTCATGCATTCAATTACAATTTCGGAACAAATACCACTTAGGAGCTTTGTACATCGTCGAACTTCATATTCAGTAATTACCAATGAACAATGCAACAATTGAGAACGTTAGTGACCACCGCATTGCATACATAACTCACCTTTATTGCCAAATTTTTACTTATTTCAAGCATAATCCCCATTTTAGTTGCATGGCTACTACATTTAGTTACACTTTTAACGACTCCATAATTCACATAATAAATCACATCCCACATTGTTTCACGTCATACCTTCATTAGCGAGGCACTCGTCCATTGAAAACGACCCATTCGATACGGCAAAAATTTTGCCCAATTAAACCATCCATTCCGCACTCGGTCCGGCGGCCCTAACAAGCTTGCATGTTTCCGATTAAAGGGAATAAAAACAGGCGTTTAGCATTTTTATTCAACATTTTACTATCACTCCAATAAAAATAAACCACAACTCTGCTGCACAGTGCTGCGTCGAAAACGGGTATAAAATTCTGCACATAAAACAAAATTATGACCACCAACAACAGGCTGGCCATCTTTCCATATTGCTTGCCAATGCCCATCGTCGCCCGTACAGTTCCTTCAGAGATGCCAATAAAAACAAGCGCGCATATCAATTCCCACTAGGGTGCGACTTGTTTTAAAGTTCTCAAAATTAAAAGCACACGGCTCTTCTGAATTCAAATCACATAAAAAGGAAACATTAAAGTTTGAGCCAAAAATATTAAGGTTTAGATAAAGATAAATTACACTTTTCATAAATAATCAAATTATCCATCTCCAAGCATCAATCATCATCATTTCATAAACAATCAAACTATACATCATGCAATCATCTCAAAATATTTGAAATAGATTAGGAATTCATAAATTTATGGACTACGTTTAACTTATACTAGTTCTATACTGTCAAAATCGGTATTCTGCATTTTTTCATATTCTGAATTTTGAAGAGAATTATGCAAAAAGATTCCGGGTATGAATAGCCGCACAGCTAAGGACAAATATTCGTACTAAATCGGAAAACAAAGTAGATGAAAAATCGAATTTAGTACTATACCATTTAATTATACTACGCGGACAAAAATCTGATTCCCTATTCATAAAATTCATAATTTGGTTGGATCATGATACCAGGCCACAAATCATGGTTCCTGGAGTCAAAATCATGATTCCTCATAAGCGTAACATCCAGACGGACAATACTAAACGGGGTGCATTGCATAATTTCATTCGTTCCGATCACCTTCATTTCAACAAGATGGCAGTGTGGTATAGTACGGTACTCTCGATCAGAAGGTTCTTTATTCGAAGCTCGCTTTAGTTTTTTTTTTATTTTTTTTAATATTGTCGATCATAAACGGAAGCGCGACTCATGATGTAAAACACGTGATTCATGATTCCGAGCAATCCGCAACAAAAACTTAACGCGTGTGTTGCGTTACGGCAATCTGACTCATGATATCATGAGTCGAAATCATGGTGTAAACACTCTGAAATCATGATATCATGAGTCATAATCTTGTTTTTGGGTTCTGATTTCTACCCGTGTAGAGTTTGTATCCATTGACAGATACGCGTATTTCGACCTCAACTGTAAGGCCGTCTTCAGTGTCGTGTACTAGACTCGACGAAAACAAAGACAGCAGCAACTCTTTTTATGTCATCTGAAAGTTTTTTCTCTTGGTTTTGTGTTAAAAACTTATATGAGCCCCTGTACGTGCCATAAATTCTTTTGTTCTCATGACTTTTACCAAGGCGGGTTCAATTCTCTAAGGTGATCCATTATGCTCACTTTGTAGAGAAAAACCAGACAGGGTAGGTGAGGAAGGGCTGGCCGTTTTGTTTACAAACATCTGAGACAGGTAGTTGAGAGATTGACTCCTAAATGGTTGGAGAAACAGTGTGTGGTCAAGAATTATTCTACTCTGGTCGCCCTGCTCCTTGTGTTCTCTACTCCTTTTTTCATTTTTTGACAATTTCGCCCACACTGATGGCAGCACAGTTAGTTTCAGTTTCAGCATCATCCGAGCCAGGCAGTAATGTTTGTAAACAAAACGGCCAGCAAAAGAAATATGGCTTCCAACGCACTCTCGCCAAGTCAGTAGACCTACTCTGGCTACAGAGTAAAATGCAACACCACCTTGACTTTTACTGTGCGCCGTGTGTTGGTGCCCGTCTCGCTCTCTCTCACGGGCAACTTTGAAAAACAGGGCGCACAGTAAAAGTCAAACGTTTTATAGATGCATAGGCTCATTACGCTTTGACGTTTCCCCGCTCTGTTCTCTTGCACTCTGCGCAGTCTGCCAGTGGCTTTGCTCTTGCATGTTGAGCATACTGCCTTTTCATCTTCCTCGCGCTTCTCTCCTCCTTCCGTCGTCGATCCTCTCTTCCCTTCTTGTTTCCCTTCTCCTCGTGACCTTCCACTAATTTCCCCACCTGCCTAGTGCCTCTCCACTGATAGCACTCGATGTCTTCTCCCTGGGTGATGCAAATCGGAATCATCCACTATTGATCACACATACTGCTCCGACGATTTTGGTCTGTATGCATCTTGCTACTCTCATGGCCATGAGCCGGACATGCTGTTGAGCTTGTCCCGATTGCGCTTGGTTTGCAGTGCTGCACCCCAGGCCGGAACTTCGTATTCCAGTTCGACAATGATACGCTAGCCAGAAGGACAACCTCCTACTGAGATAGTCAGGAACCCGCATTCTTGCAGCGGTGTGGCCATTAGCGTTAGCGTAGCGTTAGCGTAGCGTAGCGTAGCGTTAGCGTTAGCGGTTAGCGTAGTTACGGTATACTTCGTAGATTGGGATACTAGCAACCTTCCATCGTTTCTTTTCCACAGTAATCTCATCCTGACTACTTTTAATGAAACAAGGCGGGTAGTATACCTTGTTCAAATCATAAACAAGGGATAAATAAAAGCATGAACTTATCGGCTATTGACCCCGGCCGACGCCCATCTTTCACCGTAACTTGGGAATAGAGGAAGGAAATGTTGATGTAAGCATCTTACTTAATGAGAGGGCCCACGCGACTCAGCGGACTACCCTCATAAGTGCTACGGAGTTGGAGAGGGTTGGGGAAAGGTATATTGTTCAGGATTCGCCTAGGAAAGGCTGGCGATATAGACGCATAAAATATTTGTTGTATAAGCGTTTTCAAATCAATCTTTTGAATGCCGGCAATCATAAGAGAAAACAATAGCTTATTTATAGTAAAATAGTATTTCGCGAAATGCTTGTCGATTGTGCAGTAATATTTTTGCTCCAATAACCAGTAAAAAGCAAAACCGATCCCGCCAGGGTCATCGGATTGTATAAATAACGATACGCGTAAAAAAAAAAACAAAAAAATCACGCCTATTGAAAAACTGTACTGTGCCCATTGAAAAACTGTACTGTATTTTTAGATAATCGAAAAACGAAAGGAAGCGCGTTCGAACTAAACACCCTAGGATAACACAGTCGGTTTTCTGCTCAAAATTATACGAAAAGCAGAATCGATCCCTCCAGGGTCATCGAACGGTTAAAAAGCATCCACAACCGATTGTTAGTTGCGTAACACCCGCCCGGACAGAATGCGCAATCTGAACATAATTATCAAACTCCGAAAATAACATTTCCGTTCAAGAAACGATCAGAAGTTCCACGACGCGGACAAAAACGATCCGGAAGGCTCACAAAAAAAAAAAGTATCATACTGGAACAAACTCACCGGATTGATTCTCTAAATTATGTGCTGCCTGTCACTTCCGGATGGTTCGGTGAACTTAGGACAGCCAAAAACCAACAGTACTGAGGGCACAAATCAAACAAATCACTTTTTCATTTTTCACTTTTCACTATTCCATTTCTGAATGTAAAAACTGTCCTGCTTGGGCTTCACGAAGCACTACCCAGCAAGACGCTCCAAAACAGGAAAAAAAAAAAAAAACTCCAGCGACGAAAACACACGCGAAACCGTGAGCTAAATCTATCGGACCTGGAAAAGAGCAAACATGGCCATGTACATAAAGCTCTTCACGTACCTGCGCAGGCTTTTGGCGTTGACTCGATGATGGCTCGTTGACGGGAAACGGATTGTCGCTCCGCAGACTCGATGATGGCGAACGATCGACCTCAGCGATGGCGATAACGAGATCCATTCTTGCAGCGGTGTGGCCATGACCTCTAACTGACGCTATTGAACGCGTCTTAACGTGTATCGTAACGATTTCCTCTTCGTTTTTTGCTTCGATGCCTTCTCGGCCCTCTCCAGGACCGTCCGAATTGCGTCTGCCGTCGACTTCCCTTCCGGAATCCGGACTGCCTTTTTGATAATCCGTGCTCGCTCTTCGTCCATTTTAGCCACCTGTTTAGGATTATCCGTGTATCCAGCAAGCATGTAGGCCTGTATGATGATGGATCAATGGGTGGTTCTCCTGGCTTCGGTAGCCAGCACCAGCTTCTGGATCTTCCATATATCTTCGTCCAGGCATTTCTGCATCATCTTCCGGAAATATCCGGGTACGCTAGGATCGCAGCTTTAAGTGTCACATTCAGTATTCCATCCGGTTTGGAGACCTGACGATCTTCAGTGTTTGTTTCTTCCTCGTCGGCCACAGTGTCAGATAATGCGTTGGAAAGACGCCTTCGACAATAACCCTAAGCTTTTCAGCACACTTTTCCACCGGCATTGATGGACCGTTAACTTTCGCCATGACCACTCGATAAGCGTACCCCCCAGGGGTTAGCGTCAGCTGCTCGACACAGCTCCTTGCAGCACTCAGACTAGCTCCGCGTTATCTCGCGTTTGAAAGCAGCTCTGGCTTCTTGGAATACGACCTTTCGCTCCTCTTTGACTTCTACGTTCCTTGCTTTTTGGTAACGCCTCCTGGCTTTAAAGCAAGCAGCGCGGAGGGCGTTGAGTGCCTCGTTCCACCAGTACGCTGGACGTCGATCGTATGCGGGGCACCCGGTTTCATGGCATCGTTGTATCACTTGCCCTTCCCATTGCTATTGCCAGCCCTACCGCATCCAAGTTCAGGGCATCGCTGTCAGTACGAAGTGTCTCAATGAAGAGATCTTTGTCGAAAGCCTTCGTCTTCCACTGCCGGTCGCCAGTTGTGTTCCGCTGGCCAATCCTGTAGCGAATCGCCTGGTGCCGCTATGGGTGTATTCTTTCCTTACCCTCCAGTGATTGGCTACAAAATGTAAGGTCGATGATCGACTTTCGCCCGTCTTTCCGAAATGTGCTAACGGTGCCTTCGTAGCACAATCCACGTCTAGCTTTGCAAGAGCCTCCAGTACTTAGATTGTAATTTCTGGCATTGGTTGCCTCCAAACAGCACTGGTTTTCGACCAACTAGCTCGTCGGTCAACTCGTATCGCCGCTGCGCCTGTGCTATCCACCACCCTAATGGTGTAGTTGAGTGGTACTCGATATGGTTCAGTTATTATCGCAACATCGCACTTAGTATCTGTTGTCGACTGCCTCAACAGTTGCTGTGATTTGGTAATTGAAGCTGCCCGTCGAATGAGTGTTTCCTTCTTCCGGTGAGCAGAGCAAGCACCTTGGTCGATTCTTGCAGTTTTCCCAAAGTAACCACTTTCTCCACATATCCTGCACAGTTCGATTCTGTCTGGACCAAAGATTTCTCAACTAGCTCCTGATAGGCCGAGCTCTCGATCGCTCAAACAGCATCTTTCTGGGTGCGTCGCGTTCTAACCACGTTTTCTTCGAAGTCCTTCAGGTACGGATCATCCTTAACTTTGCGAAGGATATCTGCGTACGTTTTTTGGTCGTTTGCCTTGACAAGTATGGCTCCCCTTTCGACCACTCACGCTGCGGGTGTCTCTTCGCTTTTTTCTTCTCCACCTTCTCTTTCTGTTTCGGTTTGCCATCCGTCATCGTTCCCGTCCTTTTCCGGCACACCTTTCCCTTGCTCGTTGCGCTGCTTTTTTGGGACTTCCTCTTCTCCTGGTCAGAACTCTCTGTCTCGCTTCTTCGTAGGTTTGTCACCCCGTGCTTTCGGGGTCCTAAGCTTGTCAGCCGCTGCTTGCTCCGTAACGTTTTTCAGTGCCCTTTCGGCAAGCTCTGCTTTCATCCTTAGCGCTTCCTGCTCGTTCATGGCAGCGTTGACAGAGGATTTGATGCTCGTCAGCTTGCTCTCGGTCAGAACCTCTAGTACTCTGGATATGAATGCTAGAGGTGTGGTTCTCCATAATTGACCAGAGCAATCGAAGTTACACAAAGCTTTAATGAGTGGGAGATTAGCTTATCATTCTCAATGTGCACAAACCGAGAGCTCAAAAGTTAAGTCTATAACGGTTCCGGCCACGTCCTTACAGTTATTGGGGAAGGGAAGGAATGTTAGTTAGATAACCATTGTTATTAGAGCCCAAAGAATCTTCTGCATCTCCACAGTAGCCATGGAAAGGATATTGGATTAGTGGGATATGGCAAGGATTTATGAATCACCTGCACACAAACTTTTAGTTTCGAAATATTTCGCAAAATAAGCTGCACTCTAAACCCCATTTGTTCGAAAGCAACAAACAGAGAGAGCTACATCGTTGTACAATCTATTTAAAATCATTAGTCGAATAAGCCCCATTCTTAGAAATATTGTCGGACGTTCGGAGTGCGCTAAACTCGTCGTCTAATCTGCGGAACTTGAACCCAAACGGACAGTGCTTGCTTATTAATATCCAATAATAAACGTGTACTCGATCGAACAATTTCCAACTCCAGGTCTATCTTCGTTACTTCTCGGGACGATAAGCTGACTCAATTATACCATAAGCTATAGTCAGTCGATTCCCGTCCGAACAGAAATCTATACCTAGTTTCGCAATATTAATGAAAACATATTTATTGGCAATCATATTTGCATTAATTAAATGCTTAATTGCCGCACCGTTCGTTGTAATCGCTGTCGCCCCGCGAAGAAAAGATCTCACGCTGGGAAGTACACGATCGACGACGGGATCCTACTGAGCGTCGCTCGATCCAGTTGAGAGGAGACTGGCGCTGGAGCGATGACTAAGACGCAAGCAACCAACCCACACACAAGCGAGTATTAGATTTGAGCAGCGAACCTAGGCAAGACACTTCCCGTATACCTACCGTAATCCGGGTCACTTTGGTCATTTCTTTGAACGTAAGAAAGAGAAGCACCATTCATTTGTTGAAAATGTTTGAAACTTGGGATGGGGCTTGGGATTAGCTAACCTTTCTCAACGTGCTCAAGTGGAGAACTCAAAATTTCAAAATCAGTAACAGCAACGGCCACGTCCATACGATCATCGGAAAAGGGAAGGAATGTTAGTTGGACAACCATTGTTACTAGAGACCGAATATACCTCTGCATCTCCAGAGTTGTCTTGAAAAGTGGGTTAGTGGGATAAGGTCTGGGAGCCGAACTAGTGAGATCTCGATCGTATCGAAGGATCATTCATTTCGGAAAACGGAAAATGTCAGTTCGAACTTTCCACGAGGAAGCTCATTCCAATCAATATTACCCCGTTTTACGGTACTAAACTAGGTCTCGGCGGAGGTCGATCACGCACTCTGGAGAGCTCTGGCTATTAATATCGCGGAACACGTCGCGATTAGAGAGGAAAGGTTGACGATTACCAGGTGGGCGTACTTTTCCTATCTACGGAGCCTGCCTGACGATCAATAACGTAATCGCGACTTTAATTGAAACGGATAACGGAGGGTAAGGAAATCACCTCTGCATGCGAACTGGAAACTGATTTGCATACAGAACGCGCGAGCGCTAGGCCAATGGAGTCACTGAGGTGTGAGAAACTTGGGAGATATTGATTCTGCTGATGAGTAATTTCCCAGAATTGGGTTTACGTAAAAGCGAGTGACGTTAGATAACGATTCCACTAATAGAAGCGGATGTGGACCGGATCGCGATTGGGATCACCTATCTATCATCGATCGATATGGTTAATGGGAATGAACCAGTTCTAACAGTGAATAGAAAGGAAAATTTGCTGAGCTGATTTTTTGCTCCGATCTACGAGATGATTGACACTCTGTTCAGTTGAAATCGATGATTGCGGAAGGCGGCTCTGTATTGTTAATCATCGTCGATTAAGCAATTAGTGCTTAGTGGTTGCAATCGTAACAAATGATAAACTATCATTTTATTTGAAAAACAACTAAACTACAGCCAAATCGAGCAAGCAAATATTTCAGTATTGACTGATTGGCTGTATATGCTACAACATTTAGAATAAATCATGACATTAGGTATGATTGATATGGAATTATACAATGCACACGAACTTTTTCTTTTTTTTTCAGAACTTGCTTCTCAGCTTAGTGTTCTTATTTCTACAAATACTGAGATCTTTCTCATAATACTGTGTTTGTCGGTTCCTTGGGAAGTATTTGGCAGATTTCTTTTTTTTACACATTTCAAGTAATATGGTTTGTAAAGGTCTTACTAGATCTTAAGCAATTCTCACGGAAACTTGTATCTTAAAAGAATCTAATGCATCGATTACAGATTTCTAAAATTATTCTTATCGATTTTTGACGCCATATTTGAAGAGCTTCTTAGATGATCTTTGTCAATGTCCTTTTCAAGCAATTGTGGAGATGCAGAGGTATATTTGGTCTTTAACCTCTTAATTCGTGAACTATGAGAATGGTTCGCTAATCATTATTACACCATTCATTAAATCTCTGTGCAACTTCGACTGTTCTGGTCAAGCACGGAGCGCAACTACGAAGCGGTCATCTTTGCTTGAGCTCATGCTCATTATGCGCAAGGGTTTTACTACTTCTTTTATTTTTGAAGCTTGAAACATAATTAGCCAGTTCATTTGCCTCAATTCAAATGTATTGCTCTGAAATGGCCAAATCAGTTGATAATTAATTGATTCTCCGTTTATTGAGAAGTTCCCTCGAATCAAATTGAAACGTCATCGGTAATTGAAAATAAACGAAAATTGTCAAACTCGGTATGTTTCGACAAAAAAAAAAAA
>NW_018736053.1:0-64444 GCF_002204515.2 Aedes aegypti
AAGAGAGATGAGGGAGACAGTTTCATTGAACGCGAGAAGGGCATCTCATGGCTAACTGGATATATATGAATAGGTGAATGTTTTCTAAAACCAGATCAATTTTCCTCACGTCAGTATTGTGGATGTTGTCATGCGGGCACAACTTGTTTTATATTATTTAGCTTTTCGGATGATTTACTTTTTTTCAGTTACGGCCGGTTGCTGCCGGGACTGAGAGCAAATAGGTATTGGTTTTGTTTTTATATGGGTCTATATTATATTCATAGGGTAACGTTCCTAATTATGGAGGACTTAAAAACGGTGTTGAATTTAATCGTATTTCTCAGTGTCTAAAACCTAAATATTGAAGTAATTTTTGCATTTTGACTGTTAAAACTATCCCTTTATCTGCGAGTATAGTAAAGTAAAGAGCAATTTTGGATCAAACATACAATTTTTTAACATAAATTTGAAGCCTCCTCTGTCCTATTAATTGCGGTAAGTTGCCTCCTGTTATTGCGGTATACCAAAAATCAATAGATTTTTATTACATTAGTTATACATTCAATGCCACACAATGTGCTAGCATTGAAATTAATGCTCCTTCCATGTAATGACAATTGCACGGTTCTGTCAGTTTGTGTGGACTTTGGACGTATCTATAAAGAAAACTAATTAATTACTTTATGTCAGCGATTTGAAAACAAATCAACAGAATCGAATGATTTTCTGCCGGTTTCCGTCTCTCTTCCGTCGCAGCTGGACAATGTCTAACGCCAAATAGACAAGGTTTCTTTCCATCTAAGAACATAGTTGGCAATATAAGAAATTGATTTTTGACGTCAAATATAACCACAATTTTGGTGGCTTTTAAAAAATATTTTACTAGTTTTCCCAATCCATGCAATTTCAAAAAATTTGCTTCAATTGCAATCATCTTGTTATTTTTAGTTTTACACGCATTTTCCCTGTTTTCCGATTTTCATCAGTTTACGTGATTTTCGGTAAAACATTGTGTTTATTTGCGATATATTTGTTAAAAAAGAGCAACTACGGTAAAGATAAACAGATATCTTATTGTTTGGACCAAATAAAATGTGGTGGAATGACACAAAATTATGTTACAAAATAGTACCGCTAATAATATAATTAATGTTTCCCAGCAATTACATCTTAAAAATGAGTATTGAAATATGGATGTTTGAATGTGATTTACAGATACGCAATAATAGGCCAAACAGCTATTTTCATTGTCCTATTTTAGCGGTATATGCTTTTTCTCAAAAATCTAGAAACTTTTATCAAAATTCAATATCTATCATAGAGACTAACATCCATACTGAACTGATATACCCATGCATATTGTTTTGGTTCTTACTTAAAAAATTCACAGCTTATGAAAATCCGTGCCGTAAATAGAGGGACTGGTTAAAAATATAGCTATTATTTGATTGCATCATTTCAAAACTGTTCTTCATCGATCAAAAATCGTTTAATTTTCAAAGCATTTATCTGGCACAGCTTGGGAAAACTATAAGCTTTCATCATCATCAATAATATCCATAGAAAATGAGTTTTTCGATTAATATGAGTGTTTATTCTAAACGCAATTAAGGGAATACCGCAATAATGGGCAAATTAACGCTACCAATATTTTATACCCTGGCTCGTGAACTGCGGAATGTTCCGGCGTGACGTGGCAGCTATCCAGGAAATACGGCTGGCCGAAGAACGGAGAAGATAAATGCCGGCGGTGGACCCATTGCCAACACTTCATTCAAGTTACTAACAGCTACTACATGCGGTGGCGACATAGCAGAACGTGGAGTTGGCTCTCTCATACGCTCGATTGGGAAGCAGATGAAGCGAGTTATTTCCGGTGAAACATAGCGAAGAGCCGAGAAAGCGAATGCACCGTCGATGCAAGCTGTGGACCCACCGACAATAGGAGAAAGTTTAAAGGCTATCAGCGAGCTGAAAGAACTGTAAGGCTGCTGGGACGGCGAGATCCCGGTCGAGCTTCTAAAGCACGGAAAGTGAGCAGCTTTATTCAGCTCGATCCACCGAGTAACTTCTGAAGGTATGGGAGGACGAAGAATTGCCGCACCGGCTGGTTGGAATGGCGCTCATACGCCCAATCTACAAGACACAGACACAGGCACAGACTGGAGTAATGCCAATTTAGAGGAATTAACGCC
Source organism: Aedes aegypti (assembly GCF_002204515.2). Lineage (NCBI taxonomy): Eukaryota > Metazoa > Arthropoda > Insecta > Diptera > Culicidae > Aedes > Aedes aegypti. Next base: position 2,178 of record NW_018736053.1, read on the forward strand.
CTGCGTTAATTTCGGCGTAGCAAAATCTGCGCGAATCCTGTTTTTAACATACTGAGACCGCCGAGGAGTTCTTCATCGGCGAATATGTAATTATCGGGTACACTCAATCGGGAGCACACAGAGACCTCCCTGATTTCAAACCTAGGGTCGGCAACGCTGCACCAACTAAAACTCGCGGTCAGGGAAGTTCTCGCCTAGTTTCGTATACCGCACAGAAGTTCTTGAAAACACTTTATTAAATGGCTAGCTTCACTCCCAATTTTCTTAATCTAATCTAACCTTAGCGGGGCCCCTTCTTCTTCTCCACACTTACTGCTACCGGACCTCTGCAACGATGGCTTCCTCGGGTAGATCGTGCAGAACTCTAACTCTAACGGCGTGCAGCACGAACGAGTCTTTTCTGGGTGGCTTGGGGTAATGGCCTTGTAGATCCACTACGTGTCCTGGTCCTGGATATGGTGACGAATCGGCCTTCGGGCGGGTTCGTTGCCGGAATGCCTGCCCTGGGGGGGGTTGGCAGGAGATTGGACCACCGGGACACGGCAGGCAACGTCTACTAACCGGTATTTAAAAACCGGCGGGGTTCTACAGTCCACTTCGCATTCACTTCTTCCACGTCTCAACTGTATTTCTTCTCTCTAACTATCTTAATCGCTTCGCTTTTACTTTTTTTGGTGTAGCCTTTTAATTGCCTGACTGTTTTCAGTGACGAACTCTGGGCAAGTGATAGAAATTAAGGAGTCGTCGACTGTCTTGCGGTCCCTGACCTCGTGCTCGGTCCATGCCCTCTTCATGAGCTCAACGACCCCATTACGCACCCTCAAGGCTACCCGAAGATGGTTAACAAGCCCTCTGGTGGTGGGTTTTATCACTGGCAGTGGGTAGATGGCTGCGGTAGAGTAGTCTAGGGTGGTGGAGTACAAACTAAGGCTGCTCGGGAGTTTGACGGTGGAAACATAACGAGTACAAGTTTTCCTGAGCATTTCACACAATTTAAATTCTAATCTAACGAACGGCTCCCCAAACAGAACGAATTTCCCGGTGACCTCTACACGACATAAAATAACCAACACTTACACTCTCCCCAGCTCGGTAAAAAATATTTTACAAAGTAAATATTTTTTGTCTACAAATCGCATTAGCATTCATGATTACACGTACCTCTTGAACCTGCACAACACGAAAAATCATTACCGGACGTAAATTAACTCCCTTGACTGGTAACCTGCGGCAACACATCACCTTGCGTACTAAAGTTTAAAAATAAACCAACAGAAATAAAAAATTGTGTGAATTTGCTACGTTTTCTCAGAGTATCGGGGTCCATAAGGTACATCGTCGACATATTGCCACTCCACGCAATTTATAACATTTTGTTACTACTGACATGCAAACGTTCTAGACTTCAGGTCTCCTGCGATCAACACACTTGGGTTTTAAATACCAGGTGACCTCTGTAATACAGAGTGCTGTATATCTCAGCATTCATTCACCGATTGTTTGGAAAACATATTCAAAATGAGGTGTTTTTTTTTTACTTATCTACAAAACAAAACATGCAATGTGACTAAAATAATATATGTAAAAATCTACGAATAACAAATTGGAGCATAATACAAAAAAAATCATACACATTCAAAAAATCAACTAGTTCCGTAATGAAATATTTCAAAACGTTTGTCGGAGTTGCCATTCTATTAACGTTCTTTAAGATAACGTTATCATTGTTCATTCTGTGTGCGTGATTCTGTCAAGAACTGTCGAAATGTCAAAGAGCTGTCAATGTGAAGATGGAATGGATGCTGCGAACATGTGGTAACGTACGATAAGGTTTTAATCAAGAAATTTTTTGGTGATCTGCGGCTACGAAAATCTCAATATCGTGGGTTAAATTATACTAAAAATATTGGCCAAATTGGTCTATCCATTGGTTTTGATTTTTTCGGTTAGTTGATGCCAATTTAATTTCTTGATAGAAGCTCGTCATTTACGAACTCACATGGTAAACAAACGTGGAATGGTGGGTATGAATATATAACAGTGAAAGTGATGTGAATTTAAATGAAAAGACTGTGAATAAGAGAGAAAATGACCTTAAATGAATCTAGTGCTCCTATTGTTTTCAACGTGGACTTGGACCTAATGACCTTGACTCTACCCTCACACAGTTTAGTTACATACTCCCAAAAATACATATTTATTCTATCAGTCAGCTTGTTTACAACTTTGTATACAAGAACTCGAGACAATTAAATTGTTGATGCAGTTTATGCATTTTACTCCTACCGATCTTATTGCTTTATTGACCCTATTTAACGAATTAAAAGAAACACTTCTAAAATATTGGAAACATGCGCAAATAATAACAACTCAAATCTTACAGGTAAACATGCAATTCTATCGAAATTCGACGACGAGACTAAAAATCGACCTACAGCTCGCAACGTGCCTTAATTACTATGATTAGATCATTATTTACACGACATGACTGGACGCACCTGTTGGCGACATCCACCCACCAACTTTATCTACTACCCGGGGTTTTCATTTGACTGGTAATCGATTGGTAAGTGATGAGAAGGATAAGTATTTTTGTGGACATTTTAGCCAAAGATAGTTATCACTTTCTTATCTTCACATATGCGATTTTTGTTGAATGGTGTAACTGTGAGCTCTTACATCTAAATTTAATTTTAGGTACCCTATGGTTTCAAATCTGCGGCTGAAATACGCCCAACATTTGCCACTGCAAATCTGCAACTTCATACGAAACTCGTGCAATTTTCCGAAGAATGACACATGGCGTGTAATTGTGGACAATTTTTGGCATTGAAATGATGCGCCTGCCGACGACTGTTCGAAAGCTCCGCTTGGAAACACTCGTTGACCCCACGTGAAAAGTAGGTGAGTAACGCCTTATGTCGGAGATCGTAACCGTCGTTCTTTGTTTCTTCATGAGCTTTTGAAGGTGCTCTGCTCACCAGCTCACTAATCTTCTTACCTACTCCTCTCAACTTACTACTCTCTGTTCATCACGCTCAAGATCTTCATCTCGCTCTAAATTTGTAATCAGAACCTTTGCTTTGATAATCTCGTGTCCAAATACAACGCAATGTGGGCCTGAATTTAATCGTTGAATGGAATTGTGTTATTCAACACAAACTCCATTTCCGATATCTTCATGTCCCAGAGCTTTTGGGTCATGTTTGACATACGCAGCGTATCATAGCATTTATCGTTCTGCTTGAGTCGTTCAGCTGGGTTTGCTTGCTCCTATGTTCGAGCGTTGGCCCAATGTTGGATTTCATAAGCGTTCGAGCAATGTTGAAAATCTTTAGATAGAAATGTTGTAGACGTTATCTGTGATAACGATTTGGTGGCTGTTAGAGAGCTTTCTAAACCACTGCTCTTTCGCAGTATTTTGGCTAGAGAGCACTCGAAATCTTCTTACAGAGGCAAGCAAGGCAGTACTTAGAAAAAAGGTCCATGACCACTAATAAGGTGCGCGTTGCCCTGCTTGCTTCTGGGCCAAAGATTTGATGTAATCCATGCAAATATTTGGAGGGTCGTGTCGTAATCCTTTGCTTACCCATTTCGGCGAGCGGTAGACACAGTTGGAATGTTTGTCTCCTTACATGGCACACAATTGGCGATATAATTCTTTATATCGGCACTCATGCGTGGCCATATATTTTCGCTGATTTTTCAACACATTTGACGTAGCCGATGTGGAGATTTTTATCCCGTGTTCTAGATCAATCTACAATTTTGAAATCTAAATAGTCTTCAGGATCTCGTTACAGAGCGAATAACTTTTTTTTTATACACCCGTGCTTGGGTTTCCTCATCTAAAGATTCCATCGATCGTGAGAGCGCATCTGAACGATGTTCTCTTTACCCTTTTTTCGATGATGTATCTCCATGTCGTACTGCTTAGTTCGATGCCTCAACGACTCCGCCGAGAATTGATGGCCGCCAACTTAGCTTCATTATGAATGTTAGGCACGAAGAATCCGTTACCAGAGTGAAACTTCGTGCCGCTCTATTGTAACAGCGGAACTTATTCAATGCAGCGGAGTAACCGCAGTCCTCCTTTTCTGCCGCTGGTAAGTTTAATTCAGCTCCTTTGAGTTTCTCTGAATGGTACGCAAATGACTTTTTCATGGCCGCCATATGCACCTGCATGAGGAACCGCTGGTAGCGTATCGCTTGCAATCCGTTTGGACAGCGAAAGGGAGTAAGAAGTTTGGGTTGGTCATCACTGGGGCAGATATGAGCTTCTCCTTGATGACCTGAAATGCAATTTTCGGCTGCCGCGTTCCCATTGTACCCTCTTTGGCTTATTTTCAATAGTCAGTGAGAGGTGCCGTGATTTCGCGTATTTGCGATAAACCTACGGTAATAATTGAATCATACCGAGGAATGCGACGAAGCTGTCCTTAACCGAATTAGGAACCTGATATCCAAGAAATCGCTTGCACGCGATTCTGGATTAAGGCCCTAACCCGTTCTTTGGGACAGAAAATGTCCCAAGATACGGCAATTCTTGGCAGCAAAATTTGGAATTTCGTGATGTTAATGCCCCAAATTGGCTTCCCTCAATCGCTTCGCTAGGTTGATCTCTCTCAGACTTTTCCATTGTCTTCAAATGTTTGGCTTAAATCACAATTGTTTCCAAATATACGAATAATTGCGATGGTTCGAAATTGGGCACCATGAACTCAGTCACACGACCATCAATTTGACTACAGAGTAGCAGGACTAGTTTTTCACTTAAATCAAAATTCGGAAGTCGAGTGAATTTGAAATAGTCCCTACCATGGATTGAGAAAAGTCTGCTGTAACTTTCCTCGAGTCTGGAATTAAAGGAATTTTGTAAAAAGGCCTGGTACCAAAGTCAATGGCTGGTAAAGATATCTTACTGTAACCTTAACCGACGTTAAAAATCCTGTTCTGGTGTGGTAATGGGTATAGGCGTCCCTTTTTGTTCGTCGTATCGTTAGTTATTCTTGCATCCAAGCAGAGTCTAACTTCTTCGGAATCTCTTTTCTTGACTGGACTACTCGGTAGAGCCCAATCTTGAGATTGTGATTTCTACCATCATATGCCATACGTCTCTAATCATTTATTAAAGCTGTTATGCAATTAATTTTCTTTGTGAATTTCGGGACTTCCATGGGTAAGCGCGATGTCTTCCTGACTGGGATGCGGCCCTGCCGAAGCTGCCTTTAAATTCCTCTTTCAATCTCTATTGTATAGCTCATCAAAGATCTAGTTTTTTTGACCGACAATTCCCATGGCTCTGGCTACTCAAAAAACTCTTTCTTTAATTTTTATACTGATTCTTTTTGCTGTTCTTACAGATCATCCTCTATTTCTGCTTATTTCCTTAACACCATCGTCATGGATTCGATAGAATGATTTTGGTATTGTGTGGGGTCTAGTGCAAACTTTTGCCGAAATGTCCGTGATCACGCAGTACCAACACGTTTGATAGTTGATATCGGGATGGCGGAATTCACGTACAAATTTTTTATTCCATTAAACCTACGGGTTAGTTGGGAATGGTCGTAGCGATCAGACAGTTCCAAAATTTTGTACTGATCTCTTAAGTTTTAAAATGTACGACAGTGATCATATCAGTAATAAATCCTAGCTGTCTTAAGGTCAGTGAAGCTATGTTCAAAAGTAAGTTTTATTAATTATTTTTCGTTGGCCTCGAGCTGCCTAAACTGTTCCGTCTCGCAGCACCACTTGCCGAAAAGACCAATAAGGTTCAATCCCCCTCTAAAACTGATTACTCGTAAAGGTCTAGCGCGCCCCAACTTAAAGCTAGACGGCAAAACTGGCAATCCTCCCTGCTTATTGGTTTGAACCATTGACTCTGCGAGTACCTAATCCTTGGTAGAAAGACTGGTTGGATCATTTAGAGCACTATATGCCTGAGGTACTTTTTCCAGGATTACCAAGACTCGCTCTGGGCCTCAATGAGCAGTCCCTTTTTGATGGTCTTTTAGACTGGAGCAGAAATGGGAAAAACTGTGTGCGCCGAAGGAACGCCTAAAGTAAATCCCCATTTTCTCTAGACAAGAAATCTAGAATTGATTCTCTTCTTTTCCATCTAGGGCAGTCTCGGAAAAACTGTGTCCTTGCTCATGACAAATTCAAGCCATACAGACACGACTCACTTAAACAGAAGGATAGTTACGCCCTTCTAACAACCTATTGTAGCAGGGCGGCTAAGTCCCTCACTAGTAGAAATGAGTTTCGGTCTTCGAGGTTGTCTGCTTGTATTCTCCGTCTTGATTATTTCCCTGATTTGTTTTAAAATTTGGCCTTCTGTTGAAAATTTTTGTCTGATTATTTAACTTCTTCTTTCCATGATTATTGTGTGGCGGTTCATCATAGTGATTATATGGGCTTTTATGTGTAATGTCGTGTGTTGAAATTCGTCCTGAATATCCTCCGTTTGAAATTCCCGTTGAAATTTAATTTTCTTGGCTTCATTTCTTGGGTGGTACTGTGAACTTTTGACTAATCTCTTTCTTATTTCATGGTTTAGCTACTCTCCAATACCTACTCTCCTTTATTCTAGGCGTACAACTGTGCCAATTGATGAGGTCAAAAACTTTTTACACCGAAAACTCCTCCTCATTCCTAGAGAGAATAAGAATTTAAACTGTTTAACGGTCGGACTCGAACATCGTCTGTTCTAGCTCAGAATCCTACCGGTCGTATTTCCCGAAATAGGACATCAACCTTTCCTCGCATCGTTCCCATCTTGTCGAGACATGCTCGGAAAATTCGAACCGATCTATCAGAGATTAATAGTCCCTGTGGAATTCCTCCTTGGACCTTGTCTACTGCGCCATTCGCTACCTGTATCGTATTGGTATGGTCTATAAATAGTCATAACAGGTAAAAACGCTCACATGCTTAAGCTCGCTTACCATATATCAATTTTGCCCAGATGACTATTGCTAATTCGTTTATTATTCATTAACGACTCTCCATAATAACCGCACGATCTTAGCCTATAACGTGCCAAAAGGTGGGGGCAGCATTACAAAACAGTTTACCTGCCTATCCGTAAAAACCTTCCGAGTCCATTGCAATCTAAAATGTCGACTTTTTGAGTAAAACTCCATTCACCTTCTCCGTTTATCCATACCAAATCGTATCTAACCGACCATTTATGCAATATGGTAACCGACTGTTTTTCGGCCTTTCCGATATTACTGCTTGACTAACTTCCTGATTAAACGTGCTGGGCAAGCTGTGGTACTCTACTTCTATCAACAACACTCTCAAATTGATCCGTACTTTGTTTTTACCCATTGATAAAAGTCTTGCTCTTCATTAACGTTATCACGCGCCTCATTCTCACTTTGAATCGATCTTCTTTCTAGTGGTGTGCTAATATTCCGCTTTATTTGCTCTGGTTCATGTGGCTTTGCTACTATAGAAGTTTCCAAAGCGTGAATCCGCTGGATCAGTTGATTCACTACCTCTTTCAATTTAGCGTTTTCTTTCCGAAAGTTTTGTTAAATTTTTCCCTATCATTCATATCCACACCTCCTACTGCACCTTCCAATTCGACCGTCATAATCTATCTCATTAACCTGCTCTTCACCATTATTATTCTCATTATTCTCATTCTCATTTGGCTCCCCGGTCACGATCTGTTCATTCACTGGGTTATCTAATTCTTGTCCGCCTATTTCTTCACGCATCTTCCTTAAGCTTTCAATTTAAGATTTGCAATTCTGCCTCTCTCCACTCCATAAGTGGCGAGGTTACCGAATAAAATTTGTTCAACAACCTAATACATTCACTTTGCTATCACTGCTATGCAGTTCAAATCTTCCTCGTCTTCAGCAAAAGATTTCAATCGCTTGATCCTAAATAAAACGTGAATAATTTTTGATTTGAATTTTTGGTCCGGTGCCTTTGGAACCTTTCGTCCTTCTAACACGCTCTTCACTGCCTGAAGCTTTTCATCACACCATTTCAACTCATCAATCAAATCAATTCCGTCATACTTGTAGCTAATGTTCTCTTTTTTTCTCTTTTTCAGATTTAAACAGTGAGCGCAAAGCTCTCTCTCGTTTACTACGCGATTCATCTTGCATATCTACACCCACGAATCAGTAATTCATGATGCAGCTCGTCATCGGCCAAATGAGCGACATTCAGCGAATAGTACTTGCCGCCTGCAACACGACCAATTCCATTTTTCAACACTGGTCAACGAAAATTTGAAAATAATTTGAAAAAAAAAAACTACCTAAATCTGTTGTGAGCGGTTTTGCACGCTAAAAAATTAAAAAATCCTAACAATTGAAAAATCCTAGTTTTAAGAAGTCGGAAATAAACCAACTTTCTTTTCCGGTGTTTCACTCACTCCGAAATCACACCGCACTGATGAACAATGTGCTCCACTATAAAACCTTCCAACTACCGACTCGTTTTTCAAACAATCGTTATTTTTACTCCTTTTTGGACCATCAAACCCCTCCGAATACAATGAAATACTTTGCAAGCTAAGCCAGGAATACACTTCCCAAATACTTCCCAATGCCAATGTCTCGTGAAGGCCTGGATGTTTTCCCAGAGACTTCTGTAGTAACTAGCTATTTCAAATGCGATTTTCCAAGCTTCAACCTACAAGAAACTGACGGTGAGTCAATTTTATGTTTGGCGCCAAAGTGTAATTATCGGGTAACTCAATCGGAGCACCACAGAGACTCCCTGATTCAAAACCTCAGGGTCGGCACGCTTCACCAATAAAACTCGCGGTCAGGAAGTTCTCGCACTTAGTTTCGTATACCCACAGAAGTTCTTGAAACACTTTATTAAATGGCTAAGCTCACTCCCACTTTCTTAATCTAATCTAACCTTAGCGGGGCCCCTTCTTCTTCTCCACCACCTTACTGCTACCCGGACCTCTGCAACGATGGCTTCTCGGACGTAGATCGTGCAGAGCTCTACCTCTACGGGCGATGCAGCACGACGATGTCTTCTGGGGTGGCTTGGGGTAATGGCCTTATAGATCCAACTACGTGTCCTGGCCCTGCCGATATGGTGAACGAATCGGCCTTCGGCGGGTTCGTTGCCGGAATGCTGCCCAGATGGACACCGGGACACCGCAGGAACGGTCTACTAACGGTATTTAAAAACCGGCGGGGTTCTGCAGTCCACTTCGCCTTCACTTCTTCCACGTCTCAAACTGTATTTCTTCTCTTAACTATCTTAATCCTTCGCTTTAACTTTTTGGTGTAGCCTTTAATTGCTGACTGTTTCAGTCGACGAACTCTGGGCAAGTTATAGAATTAAGGAGTCGTCGACTGTCTTGCGGTCCCTGACCTCGTTGCTCGGTCATTACCCCTCTTCATGAGCTCAACGACCCCATTACGCCACCCCTCAAGGCTACCCAGAAGATGGTAACCAAGCCCTCTGGTGGTGGGTTTTATCACTGCGGTGGGTAGATGGCTGCGTAGAGTAGTCTAGGGTGGTGGAGTACAACTAAGGCTGCTCGGGATTTGAACGGTGGAAACATAACGAAGTACAAGTTTTCCTGACATTTCACAATTTAATTCTACGAAACGCTAACACGAATTTCCCGGTGACTCTCACGACATAAAATAACCAACACTTACAAATACAAAAGTGGTTTTCGTGAGGACGTACGACAACGCACCAGATGTTTACCTTGCGAATGATCCTAGATAAATTCCAGGAGTATAACTTGCAGACTCACCATCTGTTTATTGATATCAAGGCGGCGTACGACTCAGTGAAAGAAATTAGCTGTGGCAGATAATGGCTGAACATGGTTTCCCCGGCGAAACTAATTAGGCTGATACGTGCTACGCTGGATGGTTCGAATCAAGTGTTTAGACGGGTTGAAGCAGGGAGACGCACTTTCGAATTTACTGTTCAACAATGCACTCAATCTGGCGATCTGGCGTGCTGAGAAATCGCATTATTATCACAAGGTCGCAGATGCTCCTTTGCTTTGCGGACGATATAGACCTAATTGGAATCAATCTCACGTCAGTGGAAGAGGCCTTTGTGACCATTAATTCTACTAAAACGAAGAACATGGTTGCAGATAGAGATAGAGTCAGGCTTGTTGGTGTAGGTGCTGAGGTAGTGTTTGATGGGGATGTGTTTGAAGTTTTTGAAGAATTTGTTTACCTTGAAACACTTGTGACATGTGATAACGACGTTTCCCGCGAAGTGAAAAGTCGTGTTGCGGCTGCGAATAGGGCCTTTTATGGACTACGTTAATCAAGCTTAGGTCCCGCAGCTTGCTAACGGAAACAAAATTCGCCCTGTATAAAACATTGATTCTTCCGGTGGCACGAAGCATGGATGTTGAAAGAGGGAGACCGGAAAGCTTTCGGTGTTTTCGAGCGTAAAATGCTGCGGACAATAATCGGTGGGAAACTCGAAAATTGTGTGTGGCGCAGACGCATGAATCACGAGTTGTATCAAAAAAAAGTGTACAAAAATGAGAATATTATCAAGCGTATAAAATACGGCAGACTTCAGTGGGCTGGTCAACGTTCACTAGTGCCATCTTGTGGTCAAAATGAGTTTATATGTTGGGCTGTCTGCGTTGGCGGTACTGATGATTGACTCTAACCTTTACATATGATTTTGATGAAATTCTGTTCGAGCCTCAATGTCTGGTCTCTGTGGTTATATTGTCTTTAATTGGTTGCAAACCGGAAAACTGAAAGTTTTGACTGAATGTGGTAAAACAATATATAACAATCAAATTACCTCCAAAATAATTGTATTTATTAAAAACACTATTCACTAAAGAAAACCTGAATCTTTTAATGTTCTTCAATGGCAACTATGTTTGAAGATGTCGGAATTTCAACTGTGAGCTGACTAAGCAATTGACTGTTTAACGAGAAACTTACGACGATCGAAGCGCATCCATCTCTCATATAACAGAGGGTATTAGAACTAAGTTGGAGGTGATGATTTCGCATTTTGGAAGTAAACATCACCTCCAAACACTAGTGATTTTGCGGTGGGATGTTGACGTTTGATCACGAATAACAGGAACAACACATGAAGTTGATTTGTTTAAATCTAAAATTTTTGATTGTTTTTTATTCGAACAAAATTTTAGTTTGTTTCAATATGTTATCTTTGAATCAACCTATTATTTTAATTTGAAACTAAAAAATATTAGAGAAACAAACAAACTAGTTTTTAGTTTAAACCTGTGTAAAGGAATTACAGTGAAGATTCGCTCGTTGGGGGTCCGCTACATGGAATGACTCGATGGTTGGATGTTCGCTGATTGGAAAATATTCCAACTAAAAAGCACTCAAATGTCAACAGAAAATGTCAAACTGACTTTGACAGAACAAATGCGTATGTATATGTGCGTTTCGTGACGATTTTCTCTCCAGATGCGTTAGTGTGGAGCATTTTCACCAGCTGTCCAACTAACGGATCGAATTCGACTACCTTCGTGTTCCAACCAGCGAATCCCCGCTGTAGCTGTGAGAATTAACTGAATCTTTAGCTTGAAACACCCCGTAATACACGTCACAAACATAATGATTTTAATTTTCAACAGTGGAGTTATCCCATTCCTGCTGCCAACCTCTGAGCGTTGCCTCTTTATACGCGTTGCGGACTCCTTTTGTATCTCTTTGGTTGAAGCATTTTTATACCTTCCTTGGTGATGAGCCCGATTGGCGTCATTCCGGCTATGATGCACACGGCCTCTGTACGTGCTTTCCAACCACTTTAGGTTTCTGCTCGTTCCAAGCGCTTTGACCAGATTGGTCCTCCATACCTTAGTAAGCATCACGCTTGCTTGGAGCTTGCGTTTGCTGGCAAGTATATCAGAGCTGTTAGACATCATCCTCGAAAGCGCCGCTATAGCCGTAGATACCCTTTTACAGGCGTATTCAACGTGGTTAGTGGAACAAAGCTTGTCATCGATCATTTCCCCAAGATGCCTATGGGATCGCTTGACCGAGATAAGCGCCCGTTGCTCGGGCTTGCGGTTGTTGACCACCAGTACCTCAGTCTTGTGACGGGCCAGTCATAGTTTCCTAGACTTCATCAATTCCTCAACTATGGAGATGGAGCAAGCTACTGCCCGCTCTGCTTCCTCCATCGATTCGCCATATACCACTAGGGTGATGTCGTCGGCGAAGCCATCAATATTTGTATCCGTCGGAAGGGGCAGTCTTAGTACGTCATCTACATCGCATTTCATAACATCGGGCCCAGGATTAAAACCTTGAGGTACTCTCGCAATATTTCGAGCGCTTTTCTGCCCCTCCTCTGTGTCACACAGTAGAATCCTACTATCATCGCGTCCCAGCTTGCACATCCAAAGTAACTATCGCGCAGTTAGGGATGCCGCTCCTTTTATGCTCGATTGCCACCTCAGCTGTCTGAACGATCGACTGGATAGCGTCCAGAGTAGATTTACCTTTCCTGAATCCAAACTGGTTGGTGGACAGGCCGTCCTCATCTTCCGTATACGGTTGAGGATCAACCTCTCCAATAACATGCCCGTCGTATCTAGTAGACAGATAGGTCTATACGCCGACGGGTCACCTGGTGGTTTTCCCCGCCTTTAGTAGTAGCACCAATTTCTGTCGCTTCGGGAGTTCAAAGTTTAAAAGTCAATAACGGCGCCGGCCACGCTCAATGCGCTCATTACTCATTCTCATTCTCATTCATGTTACTAGAGACCAAATATACCCCTGTATCTCCACAGTTGTCATAGGAACGATATTGGGTTAGTGGGATATAGTAAAGATCTGGAAGTCACCTTTTGTTGGGGATGCATTCCATGATATATTCACGAATTTGCGATATTATTTGATATACGCATTGTAAGCCGAACACCGCTCGCAAAAGCACCCGATACGATCAAAAGATCGTCTATTAACGTGATCCGCGACAATATCCCTTCGTACTACGCGAGCGACGCGCAACACGATTGATCCTGCTCACATCACCCGCCTCCGCAGGAGCAAGCGATGCGACCAAAGGAACAAACACTACTCTTTGATAATAGTCTGGATTACTAGATTGCAAAACTACGGTGAGGGCTGATTGCTGCTAGGGTACACAGTGATCATTTCAGCGACCTTGCTTAGGAACGTCTGTGTGATGAACGCTGAGGCTTGTTAGAGCAAATGTGGCGAAGATTAAAAGTAAGTCCCAGTACTACATTTAACGCTACTTACACATAAAAAGAGATTCATTTAAAAAGCTAAGCAAAATTATGGGTTTCTGTCACACTTGCAATCACGTGGCTGGTTCTGTGGGCCGAAATGTGATCCGACAGACATACAAATTGAGCTTTTTGCATGTTTAGAGCGAGATCCCAAATATAATAATCTAAACAAGCAAATGTGGCGAAGATTAAAAGTAAGTCCCAGTACTACATTTAACGCTACTTACACATAAAAAGAGATTCATTTAAAAAGCTAAGCAAAATTATGGGTTTCTGTCACACTTGCAATCACGTGGCTGGTTCTGTGGGCCGAAATGCGATCCGACAGACATACAAATTGAGCTTTTTGCATGTTTAGAGCGAGATCCCAAATATAATAATCTAAACAAGCAAATGTGGCGAAGATTAAAAGTAAGTCCCAGTACTACATTTAACGCTACTTACACATAAAAAGAGATTCATTTAAAAAGCTAAGCAAAATTATGGGTTTCTGTCACACTTGCAATCACGTGGCTGGTTCTGTGGGCCGAAATGTGATCCGACAGACATACAAATTGAGCTTTTTGCATGTTTAGAGCGAGATCCCAAATATAATAATCTAAACAACCAAACTTACTGTAAATTAAATCGATAACTCGCTCGCTGTTGGACTAATAGATCAAGTTTTCAGCCACAACGCTTTATGGACAAAAGGTCGAAAGACAAATGGTCGAAAGGACAAAAGGTCGAAAGACAAAAAGTCGAAAGGACAAAAGGTCGAAAGTGATTTGTTTGTTGGGAAATTTTTCCTTCTTTGAAGAAAGATTTTCGACCTTTTGTCCCTTCTTTTTTGTTCTTCGACCTTTTGTCCTTTCGACCTTTTGTCTTTCGACCTTCTGTCCTTTCGACCTTTTGTCTTTCGACCTTTTGTCATAGATTCCATTGTTGGAACATTGCTGTGAATATTGAAATTCTAATGTTAATATGAATTGCAGTATAATAAAAAAAATTCTGTAAAAATGAAAGTTTATTGAACTGCAGAAGGAAATGAATTTTCCATGTTCAATATCAACAAAACTTGAATCATAGATCATGAGAAAAAAATATATTACCGCATCAATGAGAGGAAGTTAATTGTCAAAGCAGATCATCATCATCCATCACTTGTGGGGATAATTAAAAGAGTTTCGTTCCTCAGTAGGGAATTGCTACCTTTCCTGCTTGCTCAACAAAAGTTGTGTGTTTCTTCTGATTCTGAACAGTATGGTGTGGGTGTAACCCCAATGAAATGACCACAATTCAATAAGAAGATTTGTAATTACTGACCCTTTTTCAACGTATACCCTACTTTTTATTGAGATTGGTGGATAAGGTACATCTACAAATACATATAATTGCACGTAAAAAGTGAAAAAGGTTAAGCTCCAGATGTCTCTAATTGTTTCTCCTAAATTAAAGATTGAACTCATGTAGGTAGCTTTGATATTTTTTCTATTTATTTCGGTTGCCATTAGGTTTTCTACTTACAGATTTGTGTTACTTAACAAAACGCAGATCACAGTGTTCCATTTTTTATGAGAGCTTCAAAATCTGTAGTAGTTATACTTGCAATCTAAAATTACCAAAATATAACTTTAGGGGTCATGCACAAATTACATCACGCTCCAAGGGGAGGGGGGGGGGGTTGCGGGTAGGTGGTCAAGCCAAGCGTGACCAGCCTTACAAATTTGTCGGAGGACTCATACAAAAATCGTGACAAAGGGGGGAAGGGAGTTCAAAAAGTTGAAATTTAGCGTGACATAATTTGTGTACCATCCCTTAATTCATACATACCTATTTATCGTCTGATTTTTTTTTAATTTTCTCTGCAAATCAGTACATGTACAGTGAGTCACAGTGAAAATCGTCCACCCTCATATTTTCCTTTCAAAGTTCTGTTATTATTATATATAAAAAAGCTGTGGTTTTCTAATTCATACAATTATTTGCATATTTCAATTACTTTATTGTGGCACTGTTTTTATAAATATTTAAAACAAAATGAAAATAATAAAGTAAATTTAAACCTCAAATATAAGTCACAGTGAAAATCGTCCACCGATATCAATTTATAGTTGATCTAAAAGAATTGTTATTTTTTCAGGTGTCAACCCATAAACTAGTATAGAGTACACGCAAACAAATTGTGCGGTAAGAACTACTATTTTAGGGGGTTAACTTAAGGGCTCATTCATTTATTTCATAACGCTGAAAATGACCATTTTTGACACCCACCCACCCCTTCGTAATGCTTTTTGTATGAATATTCTGCAAATTTTGTACGAGCCGTAACATAACGAGGACACCCACCCACCCCCTTCAGCGTTATGAAATTTGTGAATAAGCCCTAAGCGCTCGCACCGGCAATTTTCAACAGACCAGGAATGCGCTTGATTTTATCATGTTTGTAGTCGAAATTAATTGAATTTTTCAGCCAACAAGTTTGCTTGTGTTAGTGTTGGTGTAGTATAAGTTTTGCATAAGTATTAGTGTGGACGTAAGAACATAACCTAAAACGAAGCAAAGCTGCGGAAACATTCAACATATTCAAGTATTTATGCTCAATATAGACAAATGATCCACTTACCCCACTGATACACTTCCCCCACTGTACCTTATTACCACAGATTTTTTTCCCGTGTAGGTAAGCCTTTGCTCTTTAAAACTTTCCTGAGACAATTTGGCATAGATCGCACAAGTTTCTTAGTTTAAGTTTTAGCGATCTTAATCCACTCAATAGTAAGCGCACTTTTCAAAGTATATCTGCTCGTTATTTGATGTTTCCTGATTTAAACATCCAACAGATGCCACAAATTCTTGATAATGTCGAGATTTGTAGATTGTCTCGGCAGATTGATGATTGATGGGCATTTTTCTAACTAAGCTTTCGGTTTTGCCGCTGTATGTTGCAGATTTTTATCCTGGTAGATGTAATGCCCACTTTTTTTTGAGATATCAGTTATCAGAAGGCCGGCTCCAAAGGCACGTTCCCCACCAGTTGGGAGATTTGTGCCATCGCCATATTTGAGCCTATTTCATCATCTACCCGATGGGAGAGGAAAGGGAAGGGAAATATGGGAGGAAATAGGAGTGGGGTCCCTTGAGAGGGAAGGTAGCTTAAGCGAAATGAGAGCATGTAGCTTCATACCACAATGGGTTCGAACAGCGCCCTAAAAAGGGCACTGCAAAACGCATGAGCGTAAAGAGAGCCTATAGCTCATCACCACAGTGGGTTAAGAATAACAGAATGTCCTGAAGATTCAGGCTTCTGAATTCAGTTTCACTTAATAAGTGTTTAACAAGTAATTGAAATCGCATTTGCGAAAAAACTGGACAGGTGATACGAAGTTCCATAATCGGAGTCACACCTATCACACACAAATGATTCAGCACGCTGAATATTTGCCATGTGATAGTTAAGTCGGCAGTGGCCTGTCAACGCTCTGACCAAGAGACTGCAATTCTGCTTTGACAGATTTGTTAAATACTTCGCCAATGCTCTTGAAACTTTAACAAATTCGTTTGTTGAAGTCAAAAGCATTGCAGTTCCAAAATGCGAAGTAAAATTTGAATCCGTGATTATAGACGATGATCTTAAACTCTTGATCCGCCTTAAAAACGTGAGGAGAAGGCAATTTCAACGCACTCGCGATCCTGCTATGAAAATTATATGGCAGGATTTGCAGAAAGAAATCAAGAAACGTTTTGCACAATTAAGAAACAAACATTTTGAAAATAAAATTTCTCAATTGGACCCTGGCTCTAAGCCCTTTTGGAAATTATCTAAAATCTTGAAAAAGCTCAGAAGCCAATACCGGCATTGAAAGAGGAAAACAAATTATTACTAACTAATTGCGAAAAAGCTAAAAAACTTGCTATGCAGTTTGAAAGTGCGCACAATTTTAATTTAGGATTTACTAGTCCAATTGAATATCAAGTTACTCAGGAGTTCGAAAATATTCTCAATTAAAAAACGTTTTCGAAAATGCCTGGGAGACTGATTTGGAAGAAGTGAGAACTATTATTAAAAAATTCAAAAATATGAAAGCTCCTGGCGATGATGGAATTTTCTACATCCTCATCAAGAAACTTCCAGAAAGTAGCTTATCATTTTTAGTTGATATTTTCAACAAATGTTTTCAATTATATATATTGTATATATATTTTCCTGACAAATGGAAAAATGCTAAGGTTGTTCCAATTTTAAAACCAGACAAAAATCCTGCAGAAGCTTCTAGCTATCGTCCAATCAGTTTGCTTTCCTCCATCAGTAAACTTTTTGAAAAAGGTTATTTTGAACAGAATGATGGCCCACATCAACGAAAATTCAATTTTTGCCAATGAACAGTTCGGATTCCGCCATGGACATTCGACCACTCATCAACTTTTACGTGTAACAAATTTGACCCGTTCCAACAAATCTGAAGGCTATTCTACTGGTCTTGCTCTTCTAGACATAGAAAAAGCATTCGACAGTGTTTGGTATGATGGTTTGATTGTAAAATTAAAAAACTTTAATTTTCCAACATACATTGTTAGAATAATTCAAAGTTATCTGTCAAATCGTACACTTCAGGTTGATTATCAGAACTCTAGACCTGAAAGACTTCCTGTAAGAGCTGGTGTTCCTCAAGGCAGCATTTTGGGACCAATATTATACAATATTTTCACATCTGACCTACCTGAGTTACCTCAGGGATGTCAAAAATCTTTGTTTGCGGATGACACAGGCCTCTCCGCCAAAGGACGAAGTCTGCGTGTCATCTGTAGTCGATTGCAAAAAAGTTTGGATATTTTTTCATCATACTTGCAAAAATGGAAAATTTCTCCTAATGCTTCCAAAACTCAACTAATAATATTCCCACATAAACCAAAAGCTCTTTATTTGAAACCTTCAAGTAGACATGTTGTCACGGCTCATGCTAGATAAGAATTTAACTTTCAAAAATCACATTGAGGGCATTCAAGCCAAATATAACAAATATGGAAAATGTCTCTATCCCCTTATTAATAGAAAATCAAAACTTTGCCTTAAAAAACAAGCTTTTGATATTCAAACAAATTTTCCTCATATTATTTTCATAATATGTCATTCTAAGATTACCAATTGAAATATACGGAGAAAACCGTTTGGAATTTACTGTATATCGATAAATATGCGTACATGATTTTAAAAGTATGAGACTTTTTAGTAAAACTACCATAAACAGTAAAATTTATACTTAAGACTGTGGTTTAAACTCACGATTTAGCTCTCGTTTATACAAATATATATTCTTTAGCAATCCAAACTAGTTTTGAACACGCTTTTTACTTTTTTCTCTTTTGCTGGGAGTGAAAGGATGGTGTATCAGCAAATTTCACCATAAATGGGTAAATCACTAAAATTACTAATATCAGAGAATGGTGGCATATAATTGATTTTTTCAAAGCTTTACCTTTAGTAGAATAGTGAAGGATACAAACATACTATTTGTTCATAAAAAATTGGATTTTTGTTTTGCGAAAAATAATGTTAAACTTTGACGAACTGCTTTTCTTAGTAGTTTTTGGAAAAAACTATTTAGCTCTTCAACCAAAAGCATTTTCTGAGATCTTATATGTTCCTAGTATTGTAGAATAATAGTTCAACGATGCACAGAAAACCGATTACGATTTTATCAATAAATAAAAAAGATATAGCATAAACAAAGTGTCCACTTTATAAAATGAACAGTTCAGGATTTTTTTTTACTAATGTATGAATAAAAGTTTTTCGTAAGGTTATGGAGATTAATATTACTAAGGTTTAAAAAAATCAGATTATCACATGAATATAACAAACTGCATTCACAATGGTAATCGACCTTTTGCTTTGGGTGTAAGGTACTTTTTCATTTTATGTTCGAGACGTACATTGAACATTGACAGTCGGAACCGACGGAAAAGGGAAATTGATTATCCCATCAAAGTGTTTTAGATTGTGTTCCCCTTAGCCTTCTTGGAATCAATTGGCTAGTTTGTTGAAACGCTCCGGGATCCATCAGTCAGTGATGCTACGAATGGATAAAAATCAAGTCGAAAGGGGCACCAATTCCATTTAACAAATGCTAGTGAGAAGAAATGGTCTTTAAGGGGGAGTACCTATATAATACGAAGCAAACTTTCAAAGATTAATAGATTATTGATACTTTGGTAAAAAGGGTCGATTCTCCTGCTGAAATTATAATGTTCTTATTGTTTAAGATAATTTATTTCAAACTAATACTTCTAATAAGCAATTACATTTACGTTACAGTACGTTGTTTGTTTGAATTTTTACTGCTACTAGAAATGACACCATGATTTTGGGCCCGGTCTGGTCCGTACCCATCGCACCCCTAGCTATGCTATTGTTGCCATGGCAAATGATCAGTTGACAAAGAAATCTCTTAGCTAATAACTGCAAAAGAGCTCTAAAACCCCTAACAGAGAATCTCAGTGAGGCCGTAACACCAGAAGAAAAAAAATCAAGTTTTTTTTGTAAAGCAAGATTTTTACACGGAACTAAAACGAAACAAATTAAAACTCTTGGAAATATTCAAGTTTTCCATTCGTTAGCTGGATAAATATTCACACAGAATGTTCCCTTTTGAAAGAACGCCGGTAATTTTACAACCAAAATTGCTTTGCTTCAGTATTGCACCCAAGAGATACCAATGGATGTGCTGGTGCAAATACTTGGACCTATGTACGTTGGTTTGGTTCTCATGTGCACCGAGCTTCTATATTGCAGTGGAATGAGCACCCGGATTTATGATATTCGATGGACGAAATTTATGCTACTCGTCTGTGGCCAACAAAGTATTCGTTACGGTTGGGGAATGGCAAGCTATAATATTTTTCACACCAGCATGAAAAGTTTGACAGTGAACCTCTGATGTCTTTGCAAATCGAATTAGTCTTCCAACATTCCTGATGAAAAGTGAAATCGAGCAAAGATGGTCGCTTCAGAGAGCCTTCCGAGAAAATCGATTCAATTTCACCGCATTGACCATATAAGTATCGTATTTATTTATGAGGGCAACGCAGAAGTGTTTGCAGGACATAGCACATAGATGGAGTGTTGTCAGTTATCAAGGTTGTAACCAACTAACGTGCATGTTTTGCGAAGCCAAAACATCTGAAAAATCATAGTTAAATCATATTTTTTTCGTATTGTTAATGGGAAATTAACTTAAATGTTAATGAACAAAAGATAAACCTCGAAAGTGTCATAGATTCTCGAAGTTTATATCAACTTTCCAGTTGGGACATAAGGCTAGCAAAAAGACGAGGAAGATGCATATTGCATTGTAGGAGCTTCTGGTCAGCTAGGCCTTTATCGGCCAAATATTACTTTGTGTATCAATTGTATCACAGTGGAGGATAGATAAAAGTTGTAAAAAATATGGGTTGGGGCAAACACGGTCGGTGCCTTCGTCCGTAAATTATGCACCATAAACTTTGGACATGGGTGGCTAATGGAATTTCCTAAAGACATGTCCCTAGTGTGCGTATGCGTTTGTGAGTGAATCATGAGCTACTGCGGACCGAAGCGGCAGATCAACCTTCTTGTATACATCGCAAATATTTTTTCTTGCAAGAATCTAAATGCGCTTTGTGATGAAAACATTTTTTTTTATTTTAAAATAAGATGCTTACAACACATTACGTAGAGCATTATACAAAAATAAAGGATAAGGCTTCATAATAAGCCTAAGGTTTCCCATGTGAAAGTCATTAAGGAAAAATGATTGATTATTGTAAATTTTACGAATTATACTTTATAAAGCGTTTAATTGGGGGCCTCCCTTAACCGAGTGGAGAGAATCCACGGCAACAAAGCAAACCCATACTCAAGGTGTCTGGGCTCGATTCCCGGTTGGTCCAGGATCTTTTCGTAATAGACATTTCCTTGACTTTCAAGGGCATAGAGTATCATCGTACCTGTCACACGATATACGTATGCGGAAAGGGCAACTTTCGCAAATAAAGCTCTCAGTTAACAACTGTGGAAGTGCTCATTGAACGCTAAGCTGAGAAGCAGGCTCTGTCCCAGTGAGGACGTAATGCCAAGAAGAAAAAGAAGAAGAAGAAGAAGCTCCCAGTGGCTATGATTTTAATCACGATTTGTTCTAAGTGTCACGTCTGTTTATCTGTAGTTCAGCGTCTGAAGCAAAGAATGGACCGTCCACGAGTAGAATATTGCACTGACTATGGAGCCCCTACGACCCGTCTACTTTGGTGCTAGAGCGAGGCAATGATGGGTGCTTGAGCTGCTACTATTCCTCATCACAATCGACGAGATCGTTGTACGAGCGATTAACCGTGCACAAAAGCGGAGTTTGCAGTATAGCAGCCCATTATCGTGGAGCACCTACATAAATTATTTCGAATTATCTTGTGCTATTGCTCTTCTAGTTCAACGAAGCTCTGGCATGCAGAAGGAGCTTGATAATTTTGTGGAATGTTTCTTAGAGGCAGGCCTCATAATTAACGGCCACAGGACCCAATCATTGAATGTGGCCAACGTTAGCTTTTCCATTAACATGGAAAGCAGTGGAGAATGCTGAATGCTTGTCATACTGATTTGATTCAAAATCCGAATTAAATTATTCCGAAAACTTAGTTTTAACTTAACATAACACTTTAGGATAACTTTGTATACATGGGATAGACATGGAATGCAATGTAAGTATTAAATCATGTATAAGTTTTTTTGTATTACATTTCTAAAAGTGTGGTAAAATAAAAAGAATGGCTTAAATTAAATTTAATATTTTTTTTGGAAGGCCCAGATAGCCGTAGCGGTAAACGCGCAGCTATTCAGCAAGACCAAGCTGAGGGTCGTGGGTTCGAATCCCAGCGGTCGAGGATCTTTTCGGGTTGGAAATTTTCTCGACTTCCCAGGGCATAGAGTATCTTCGTACCTTGCCACACGATATACACATGCAAAACTGGTCATTGGCATAGTAAGCTCTCAATTAATAACTGTGGAAGTGCTCATAAGAACACTAAGCTGAGAAGCAGGCTCTGTCCCAGTGGGGACGTAACGCCAGAAAGAAGAAAAAGATTTTTTTTTTTGAAATTATTGAATACAAATTGAGTTCATATAACGGTGTCAGAGATTTGCTTTTCCTTGCCATGGTTTTAGACGAACAATGCAAGTAAAGGTATGCTTGGTTAGCTTCTTAGTATTTACGCAATTGCCAAATTGCGCACGGATTTAATTAATTTGGTTTGTTGCCTTCATCGCCCTGCTTGGGCTCGACAGTTTATTCCGCGCTTAAAACTCGCGGTAACATGGCAATAATCATGAAAGTATACAGATGGGAGACACTCTATTCAATTATTTGCTGACAGCGACAGAGTTTTTAATGAACTTTTGTATTTTTAAAGAAACTCTGCACGACAGACTTTTATAATCGGGTAATGGCTTGAAAGGTTCATTTTAAACCAAATGTTTTCGCTCCCGGCATCTGACAAATTTGAATATATCTATGTAGTTTTATTAAGTACTCAATATACGTTTTTTGTCTATCAATATGCAGCGGATAAAATACAATGAAAGGCAATGATAAATTTAATAGATAAATTAAATGAGTTGAATGTGGGGTCGTGACGGACTTTGGTTTTAGGTTGGGCGACGGCGCTGCAGAATCGTTACCAGGTCTGTGGTGTAGTTGATTAACGAGCCCAGTCTTGCGTATTGGGAATCGTGTAATCGAAGCCCACCAGAACGATTCCATTATTTTTACAATTTTACATCTCAATTTGTCCAAATTGACTTTTGTGTCTACGAACTTTACAGGGGATAGGCAAAATGATTGAGATAGGCAAAATTTTGCCTAAATTCAAATGCTCATAACTTTATGAAAAATTGATGAAATTGGATGCATCTAGAAGCAGTCGACGGCAAATTTGGTCTACTTTCAGGAACTTGCTTGGCCATGCATATTGGCCACTGGACACCGGAGATGTTCCGGATTTTCCGAGGTCATGTCTAAATGTCATTTTTTCTGTCACTTGTATTTTTGTGCGGTGTAAAGTTGGATAGATGTTTACTATTTTCCTAGAAACTAGAACTAATAGGAAGTTGAATGCCACCGGACGCATCAAGATTGGTTGGAAATCTTCAGAAATATGACCATTTCCGTAAAATGGTTCCGGAAAACATGGTCAGTCATGTTTTTATTCCCAATTATGTAAATACTATCCGGAACTATATCCAAGTGGGCATCAACCTTTAAAATGATGTTTCCAGCAGCATATTCAGAACCATTGGATGTATAGACCACTTTATAGAAGTTTCCAGGTGCCCTGGGGGAAGTGGTCAATTAGGAACATATCTGGAACCATATCAATATGGGCAATAAACTTCATGATTTTCAAAGGTTATGCTTTCCGAAGCATTTCCAGCACCACCGGCTGCCATGACGACTCTATAGTAGGTTCCAGGTGCCCCCGGGCATGTGGCCAATTCAAAACATGCCCGAAAACACATCAGTATGGGTATAAACATCAAGTTTTTTGAAGGCTATGCTACTAGAAGCATTTACAGTGCAACATATTTATATAACCACTGCACTGTGTAATAGTTTCCATGGGCCCTGGGGATGTGGTTATGTTCCGAATTGGCCACATCTCTAGGAGCCCATGGAATCTACTATAGAGTGGTTATTTAATCTTGTGATTCTGAAAATGCTCCACATCCTTCAAGTCACATGGTTCCAGATATGTTCCTAATTGACCACTTTCCCCAGGGCACCTGGAACCTTCTGTCGAGTGGTCTACGTATCTAATGGTTTTGAATATGCTGCTGGAAACATTATTTTTAAGGTTGATGCCCACTTGGATATAGTTCTGGTTAATATTTACATAATTGGAAATACACACATGACTGACCATGTTTTCCGGAACCATTTTACGGAAATGGTCATATTTCTGAAGAATTCCAACCAATCTTGATGCGTCCGACGGCATTCGACTTCCTATTAGTTCTAGTTTCTAGGAAAATAGTAAACATCTATCCAACATTACACCGCACAAAAATACAAGTGACAGAAAAAATGACATTTAGACATGACCTCGGAAAATCCGGAACATCTCCGGTGTCCAGTGGCCAATATGCATGGCCAAGCATGTTCCTGAAAGAAGACCAAATTTGCCGTCGACTGCTTCCAGATGCATCCAATTTTATCAATTTTTCATAAAGTTATGAGCATTTGAATTTAGGCAAAATTTTGCCTATCTCAATCATTTTGCCTATCCCCTGTAGGTTTTATTTTGTTCACAACACCGTCGGCTGGTTTAAGCCGTAATAGACATGACCAGTGGCGTAGCTAGGGCTTTCGAGGCCCGGTGCGGAGTCAAATTCAGGTTCCCTAATAGGGGTGTGTTCCGTTTGACTAGTGTCAATTAATCAAAACAATAATATACTATTAATCAATATTATAATTTGGGATTGAAAATAATGGACCTTGTGTTCATCTATTAATGAAGAGTAATATATCGATATGACCATTTCAGAGATGCTGGCGGCTAAGTGAAAATTGAAACAAAATGCAACTGAACTGGAACCATATTCAACTATTAATTCGAAGATTTCTTCAGGAGTACATTGAACGATTCTTTCAACGACTTCCCAAGGAATTCCTTTAAAATTTTCATTCGAGTCAACCAACCAGACTCAACCAGTACTTTTTCCAATGATACTCACATTTTTTTTTCAATTATTCCTTCAGAAAATTTTCCAAAGGAGACCTCTACGAATTGTAACAGGATTTTACTAGGAATTTGTCCAAGAAGTTGTTAAGCTAATTTATCAGATTTTATTGATAGGGAGGGGGGCTAATGAAATACATGATAAATTCATACGAGAGAGAAATCTTTCAATGATTTATGAATCTCTTCTGGACTCTTGAGAAAGTCTTCAGAGAATCAAATAATGAATTAATTGAAAAATTACTTAACAAAAATTTGCTAAAGGAAATCCCTGGAATATCTCAAGTGGAACTCTTTGAGGGGTTACAGGAATAATTGCTGTAGAAGTTTGTGGATTTTGTGTTGAAACAAAATAAATTTTTAAATTGCAGGTTCCATGAAGATATCACTGCAAAAATAATTCCATAAATCTTTAAAAGCAATCGTCATTTATGGAGAAATTTATAAGGAACACTCGGTTGAATTTATTGTGGAAGAATTTATGGAGGAATTTCTGGAATAACCAGTGGGTTAATTATTGAAGGTTTGGTTTTGAATACGGCTGGAAGTATTTCCGAAAACTTGCCAGGCTAGATTTTCAAAGAATTCTCGGATGATTTCTCGAAATAATTTGAACTACTCTTTTTGAAAAGACCTTTGCAATTTTTCTGTTCATTTCTGTAGAACATTTTTGGATATCTCAGTGGTGAAATTAAATCGTTACAAAAATTTGTTAGACAATTTTCGTTGTAATTCCGTTGTTGGACTGCCGAAGGAATTCCTTGAGCAAACTTTGAAGAAATTCCTCTTAGCATATCTGTCTTAAAAATTCATTTAAAATATTTCAAGACGAGTCTGCCTGGGAGAGTTGCTAAGAGAATTTCCAAAAGATTGCTTGTGGAGAACTCTAAAGAAGTCATTGTTTATATAACCTAAGAAAGCTCTGAATGAATCTCTAGAAGAATTCCTGAAGATGAAAATCTATGAACCTAAGGAGTGGTCATGTAGTAATCTCTGGAGTTTCAAGGATTTACATAAAAAATCATTGCAATGCGATAAAAGGAAAAGGATACTTTAGATAGATAAGATGTTACGAGTAAAAAGAGACTTTAGAGACCTTTGTTCACATTTGTTCGCGTTTTCGAAACATGCTTTGGTACTTTTCAAGAATGTATAAAACATTGTGCACAAAACTCATTTCGGCCTGGTTCAGGATATCAGGTATCAGGTATCAGAAGGCCGGCTCCAAAGGCACGTTCCCCACCAGTTGGGAGATTTGTGCCATCGCCATATTTGAGCCTATTTCATCATCTACCCGATGGGAGAGGAAAGGGAAGGGAAAGATGGGAGGAAATAGGAGTGGGGTCCCTTGAAGAGGGAAGATCGCATAAGCGAAATGAGAGCATGTAGCTCCATACCACAATGGGTTCGAACAGCGCCCTAAAAAGGGCACTGCAAAACGCTTGAGCGTAAAGAGAGCCTATAGCTCATTACCACAGCGGGTTAAGAATAACAGAATGTCCTGAAGATTCAGGCTTCTGAATTCAATTTCACTTAATAAATGTTTACTATGTAATTGGAATTGCATTTGCGAAAAGACTGGACAGTTACATATCAGGTGATACGAAGTTCCATAATCGGAGTCACAACTATCACACACAAATGAGTCAGCACGCTGAATATTTGCCATGTGATAGTTGAGTCGGCAGTGGCCTGTCAACGCTCTGACCAAGAGACTGCAATTCTGCTTTGACAGATTTGTTTAATACTTCGCCACCCTTGGAGATGGCTCAGTAATGTACAATTTTGTTTGACGACATGACTCCAAACTATTCCAATATTGCTTGTGCTGAGTTGTCGCCCAAGAGTTTATCTTAAGCTTCACCCAGCACTTCGAAATTGGAATAGCCGGCTCAGGGTCAATGAAGTCATGCGATGCTCCATCGCGAGCTAGCTCATCAGCCAATTCATTTCCAGCGATGGAAGAATGGCCAGGTACCCATACAAGGTTTACAGAGTTGACTGAATTTAGTTCCTCAATTTGAGTTCGACATGCGATAACAAGCTTCGACCTTGAGTTGGCCGAAGCGAGGGCTTTTATAGCAGCCTGACTATCTGAGCAGAAGTATATGACTTTACCCATTACGCGCTGTTGAAGTGCTGATTGCACTCCACACATAAGAGCAAATATTTCCGCCTGAAAAACGGTGCAGTTTCTACCAAGTGAGTAAAACTGATTCAGCCTTAACTCACGAGTATATACTCCTGCACCAGCTCTACCTTCAAGAAGGGAGCCATCAGTGTAACATACTACATTGTTTTATAAACTTCTTTCCAAATAGCCAGACGTCCACTCTTCCCGTGAAGGGAATTGTGTGGTAAATGTCCTGTAAGGGAAGTGACAAGCAATTGTGAGATCACTTGGAGCAAGGACAATTTTGTCCCAATTCACCAAAAGTGGAAACAACGAAGTGTGTGTAGATCTACGATTCACTGGATTTTTCTCCAGTAGATCCAGTACCCATAAACGGTAAGAGCAAGAAAGTGCTTCTTGTTTAAGATATATGTGTAGTGGCGCAATGTCGAAAATGGCCTCAAGCGCTGCTGTGGGAGTTGTAGAGAACGCACCAGACATCGCAATCAAGCACATCCTTTGTAGATGGCCCAATTTTGATTGGATTGTTCTCACTTCGTCCTTTTGCCACCACACAAGACATTCATATGCCAATATTGGTTGAACAACTGTTGTGTAAATCCATTTGATATATTTGGGTTTGAGGCCCCAAGTTTTACCAAAGGTTCGCCGGCATTGACCGAAGGCCATGCAAGCTTTTTTGACTCTGAAATCAATGTGAGGTGTCCATAAAAGTTTGGAAACTAGAATGACTCCAACATACTTTACTTGATCAGTCACATTAATCTCAGTGCCAAAAAGACGTAAAGGTCTAATTCCATCGCGGTTTCGTCTTTCCGTAAAAAGAACAATAGATGTTTTATTCGGGTTAACCGAAAGGCCATATTGGCGACACCAACTCTCGACTACCTGAAGAGCACTTTGCATCAGGTCGAATAGGGTGCTTATGCACATACCAACTATCAGAGCTAGATAGTCGTCGGCAAATCCATAAGTTGGAAAACCGCAATTATTGAGTTGCCTCAATAGCGTATCTGCTACGATATTCCACAAAATTGGTGACAAGACTCCCCCTTGGGGGCATCCGCAAACACTCAATTTTCGAATCGCTGCTTGAAGCAATGTCGAGAAGAGATGTCGGTTTTTGAGCATTTGATGAATCCAATTGGTAATCATTGTAGGTAGCCCATGGTTTCGAGCGGCTTCCAATATGGCATCGAAAGACACGTTATCAAAGGCACCCTCAATATCCAAGAAAACACCCAGGCAGGATTGCTTCTGAGCGAATGCTTTCTCGATAGTATACAACTTTGTGTAAAAGAGTCACTGTGGACTTTCCAGATTGGTAAGCATGCTGATTCACATGAAGAGGCATGTTTGCCAAATAAATACACGGATGTGATGATCGATAATGCGTTCCAGACATTTCAGAAGAAAAGAGGTCAGACTGATTGGTCTTAAACTCTTCGCTTCCTCATACGACGCACGTCCTCCTTTTGGGATAAACTTTACAGTAATAACACGCCAGGATTTGAGAATGTACCCGGTAGCAAAACTGCTTACAAGTAGCTTTTTCAAAACATGTTTGATATACTCAAATCCCTTTTGGAGCAGAACAAGATAAATCCCATCCGCTCCTGGAGATTTGAAAGGAGCAAAACTATTAAGTGCCCATTGAATCGATTCAGTAGTTACGATACTGCGAGCCGAGGCCAGAGACTCGTAACTACATGAAAAGACATTTGGTTCATCCATAGATGCTATGTCCACACATCCGGGGAAGTGTGTGTTGAATAAACATTCTAAAACTTCTTCATCGGAAGAAGTAAAGTCACCATTAGGTAGACGAATTTCGTTCACTTGGAAATCCTTAGATTTTGCAAGGATTTTGTTCAGCCGACTGACTTCACTCAAACTGGAAACATTTGTACAAAGGTTTTTCCAGCCGGATCGTTCAGCAGAACGAAGAGCCTTCTGGTAAGCCTTGCGAGCCGACTTGAACGACTCTGATCCAGCTGAACGGCGTCTGTTCCAACTCCTTCTACATTGTTTCCTGAGTCTAGTCAGATCGGAATTTCACCAGTAGTCTTTACAGACCGCAGAGGACAAGCTTCTTCAATAGCTTCCATAATGTAGGATGTTGTATTATCAACAGCATCATCCAGATCACTTGAATTTTCAATGGACGGAGAATATCTATGAAATTTGGTCGCAACCAATTCAATATAGAGTTCCCAGTTTGTTGACCGGGGATTCCTAAAACGCAAAGTCTGCGCAGTTACATTTGAATGTTCAAAGAAGATGTAGCGATGATCAGATAATGATTCCTCATCTGATACATGCCAATTCGTCAACTCGTGACTGATTCTATTCGAGCAGAGCGTTATGTCTAACACTTCTTCTCTATTAGATACCATAAAGGTTGGGCGATTGCCTATGTTAAGTAATCTTAGGTCTGTACTACTTAAGTATTCCATCAGACTGGAGCCTCTCAAATTGATGTCCGAGCTGCCCCAGATGATGTGATGAGCATTGACATCATTGCCCACAATCAGCGGAAGGCCTTTTGTTACGCAGTGTACGACAACTTGTTTGAAGTCATCCGTTGGGGATGGTTCATCATGTGGTAAATATACCGAACAATAGACGCATTTCCTGTTGAGGTCACCAACAGAAACATCGATTGTGACAGCACATACATCTCTGGTAGTTAACTCAGAAATGAGTGTAGCAACGATTGCTTTATTAACGAGCACGCATGCGCGGGGCATGGAGCGCGAGTTTGGCATTTTAAGTTTGCTGAAAGTAGCAAAAACTGGGTCCACAAGGTTACCTAGATAGAAGTTCCCTCTACGAAAGTAGGGTTCTTGAACTAGCGCCACTTGGGCTGCACCATTTTGCATGAGTCTGCAAAGATTGATCGTTGCTGTTCTTTTATGCTGAAGATTGATCTGAGCTAACCTAACCGTAGCCACTACCCAAACTAGGCAGGATTGAGCTTTTTGCAATCTCAGCACGAAAAAGACCAGCAACGAAAAAACCAGACCGGTATCTATTTAAAGTCGCCAAAGGCTCCGGGTAGCACAGGAAGGACTCAATACTGTGGAGGGTGCCCGGGTACCCCACAGGCTCCGTTAGCGGTTAGGTTTTATTTAGACCCCCCTAACCATGCATTCCTAGGTACGGTACGCATCACACCATAAATTAGGGGTCACCTGTGAGGTGGACTTTTACCACCGGAACAGGCAGTCCGTAGTGTTAATTCTTAGCCAGTTGAAACAACCGCTACCGACACTACGCGGCTATCTAGGCTGCTCGGGAAAAGGAGGTTAATATTGATGATTAACTCCTGACGTGCCCAAGCAGTCGTGAAAATCGTGGATCATAATACTTTGTTCCCAAACCTGTCCCTGCCTTCCTCAGGCTCAAGTTATAGAGGGTCCCCTGATATTCGATGATTAACAGAACAATGTATTTTTCAATCAAAAATCACGATGACCTGTTCAAAAGTACTGTTCTATAGCGTTGAACTAAACGCTACCATTATCAATATACTGGATGGGCTTTAGGACAATTCGTCGAATGACATTTGGTCGAATGACGTCTGGTCGAATGACATTTGGTCGAAAGTACATTTGATCGAAAGGACATTTGGTCGAATGGACATTTGGTCGAATTAGTTTGGAACATTTATTTTGGTCGAATGACGTCGAATGAAAAAAATGGTTGAAAGCTTATTTTCAAATGGTTTATTGAAAGATCATTTGGTAAAATTGATTATTGTTTTCTAAGTTTTGCAAAGTTGGTAAGAAACGTACTCATTTGAATGATCTGAATCATTAACCATCGTTGATGAAAAATTTTATGTAGTCTTATTTTTAAATTTCATACGTCTTTTTATTTGTAAATTGATGTTATGTCAAATTTAAAATTTCGATGATTATTCAAATCAACTTTTAAGGAGAATTTTTTATTGTACATTGACCGAAATATTTAGCTCTAGTGAATTTATTATTCTTTGAAAATATCATCATTCTTCAAAAAACTGCTCAACAAGTTATTTTATTACGCAACGATTTGAACATTATGTTTTTATTATGAATTTTTCTTTTCATATGTCATCCTTCTT
Organism: Aedes aegypti; assembly: GCF_002204515.2. NCBI lineage: Eukaryota > Metazoa > Arthropoda > Insecta > Diptera > Culicidae > Aedes > Aedes aegypti. Next base: position 33,396 of record NW_018736053.1, read on the forward strand.
CGAAATGAACTGCTGATCTTAATCTGATGGAAGCATTTGGAGAGAGTGCTCGGTTTCTTTCTTTGAATTCCAGGTCTTGCAGCTTATGGACGTGGGTAAGATTTTTGAATGCGGAAATCAGAATTAAAACGGCTGAAAAAAATTTTCTTTAAGGAAAACCTTCCTGGCGAAGTGAATGTTATGTGTCGATAACTCTACTTATGTCCAATTGGCTTATTGTGATTTCCAGCTTAATAACGTCCCTCAAGCCAATATATGGCATTGCTGATAGTGTTGGTGAGCTCGGGTGAACAACAGAGTTTTCAGTAGAAGCTTTAAATTACACAGCGTAACAAAATTGACATTTTTGCCTGTCTCAAACCAAATCATGTGTCTCTAGTAGATTTGGGGTTGATGAATCTGATGCCGTCCTCAGAAATGTTCCAGCACGTCACAATTTTTAGTGGTCTTATCCATCAAGCATGCAAAATAGGACTTCAACTTCCATTTAAGATATAATTTGGTTGAAATTACACGGTTAATTTTAGATTAAATCGATCAAAAAATAACTTTTGAGCACCGATAATATTATGATATCTTATGACAAGTGTTCACATGAAGTTTGAATTCTGTGGCAAATTAAGCAAATAATTTGCCATATAAGCTGTCAAACTTGCATGCAAGTTGACTGATATAGACAAGTTTTGCATTTTCAACTGCCAATATCTCAAAATCTAGACGCGCTATGATATTTTTGAAAACGGCAATGGACCTTTTGTTAAGTTAATAGTGGTATTTTGATGCTTAAGACAAAATCGTGTTCAGCAGTGTATTAAAAATTAAAATTATGCTATTTCTATGTATCTGGAAAGATAAGACGAGTTGACTGAGGCGACAAAAGTAGGCTTGCTTCCATTTAAGATCAGCTCATCTCGAATCGCAAAACGTGCCTGAACAAAAAGGCAGCATGAATCGTCAAAAACGTAAGAGGTTGATAAATATGTTGGGATGGCGTCTATCAAACAACATTTTGCTGATCGCACATAGAGTGTTGGTACTTTTTCAATTATTCAATCCTTCTAGCATTAGCGACAAAATGTTACTCTCGACGGTGAGACTAAACGTTAAATTTTTTTTCCATACTATTAAGATTCGACCACTATCCTTTCCACGAAATGTCGGTTCGACCAAATATCATATGCTTTCTGTTGCAACTAAACCTTTTCGACCAAATGTCCATTCGACGAAATGTCCGTTCGACCAAATGTACTTTCGACCAAACGTCATTCGACTAAATGTCATTCGACCAAATGTCTTTCGACCAAATGTCATAGATTCATCCCTTATGGGATTGCTTACTGCGCGCTATTTCCGCGAAGGAAACCAATTTTTTTTAATTTCCTAAGTTCTAAGGGGCCCCGAAATCATGGTGAAATTTCTCATAGCATTAAGTGCTTGATGAGCTTTCAAGTAAACCGCCATTTTCATGCCTTGCCATTCTCATTTTCATGTCTTACCCCAGCGGGCGGTCTTACTCCGTCTTCCCCTATGACTAAAACCTATTTGCTCAGTTTGTTCGTTGAGTACCTAGTTTGTAGCATAGGTATTGTCGAGGCATTTGATACAGTTAACAAGAACCGCCCAGAGCCCAAATATAAAACATGATTTTGATGGAAAATTTTGTGATAAATCGACCTAGATTTTCTAGGAATCATTTTTTTCTTGCAACCTGTAATACCAGCTTTTTACGCTAGCATGCCATAAATTTTGAATCACCCCTTTCTGAAATTTCTTGCCTACACTATAAATGTTCATAGTTCGATTGAAGCAAGCTTCGTGGAAGTAAGAAAAATCATTGTTGATGATGTAATGTCTGATTTTTCACATTTGTTTCCAGGATCTCGAAATATGAAACTGGTTTCTCATTTACTAATAATAATTTACTAATCTTTTTAAGCTGAATGCTGTACAATGGACAAAAGCTAATGCCAATAGTGGCTACGAGCTGAAGTGGCTTATGATGGAATTATTTCAATTGCCTCTTGAAGATGTTAAAGCGATTGAGACCATCTAGGACCATTTGCCAATCCAAGAGAGTCTTTCTAATCCTCAAAATGTGCAGTGTCGAGTCAGCCCTTTTCGCATCCTCACAACCGCATCAAATAGTTGGTGACGATTGATTTAGCGTGAAGATTTGACAAGCATTTAAGTTGAAGAATCGGTGGAAAATCTTTTTTTGCTTCCGCAGAGCCAACTAATGTAATACTTTTTCTGATTTGAAACTGTTGTTATCCTAGACAATTTCAATTTGATTTTATTACAATATACACTGGCGTTTAACCGGAATTACCAAGTTTGTGGCAGAGTGAAATATAGTATGTGCCACGGAGGATGCATTGTTGATTAAAAATATGTTAAATAAAACAAATTCTCTTTTTTGTAAGTTTTTTCCACGGTATAAGAGAGGCATGAGATAATGATTACACTTTGTTACTGTATCATTATAATCGTCGCTATGTCGGAAGCAATGAAATGATTGGCCCAAATATTTCTCATAGATCGATTGACTTCAGTTGAAAATAACGATGATTCTTTAATAGGGTACCTGAAATAATAAAATAAAATGCAATTAATAGAATAAATATTATACAACTACTTACTTACTTATTTGGCTTTACATCAATTATCTTGATAAAGCCTCGCCAACAATATTTCGCCAATTCCCTCGGTTCATGGCCGCTTCTCTCCATCCTCGACTGTGACCCACGCTCTCCAGGTCCTGGTGTACCTGGTCAATCCACCTAGCTCGCTGCGCCCCACGCCTTCTTGTTCCGACCGGATTCGTGGCGAACACCATCTGTACAGGGTTGTTGTCCGGCATTCTTGCAACATGCCCTGCCCAGCGTATCCTTCCAGCTTTAGCTACCTTCACGATACTGGGTTCGCCGTAGAGTTGAGCGAGCTCGTGGTTCATCCTTCGCCTACACACGCCGTTCTCCTGCACGCCGCCGAAGATCGTCCTTAGCACTCGGCGTTCGAAAACCCCAAGAGCTTGCAAGTCCTCCTCGAGCATAGTCCACGCCTCATGCCCATAGAGGACTACCGGTCTTATGAGCGTTTTGTACATCGTGCATTTGGTGCGGGGGTGAATCTTTCTTGACCGCAGTTTCTTCTGGAGCCCATAGTAGGCACGACTTCCGCTGATGATGCGCCTTCGTATTTCCCGACTAACATTGTTGTCAGCCGTCAACAAGGATCCGAGGTAGACGAACTCGTCCACCACCTCGAATGTATCCCCGTCTATCGTAACACTGCTTCCTAGGCGGGCCCTGTCGCGCTCAGTTCCGCCAACCAGCATGTACTTTGTTTTCGACGCATTCACCATTAGCCCGACTCTTGTTGCTTCGCGTTTCAGGTGGGTGAACAAATCTGCCACCGTTTCAAATTTTCTCCCAATAATATCCATGTCGTCCGCGAAGCAAACAAATTGTCCGGATCTCGTGAAAATCGTGCCTCGACTGTTAAGTCCGGCTCTCCGCATTACACCTTCAAGCGCAATATTGAACAACAGGCACGAAAGTCCGTCGCCCTGTCGTAGTCCCCGCCGAGACTCGAACGAACTGGAGTGTTCGCCCGAGATCTTCACGCAGTTTTGCACACCGTCCATCGTTGCTCTGATCAATTTTGTGAGCTTCCCGGGAAAGCTGTTCTCGTCCATGATTTTCCATAGCTCTATGCGGTCGATACTATGGTATGCCGCCTTGAAATCGATGAACAAATGGTGCGTAGGGACCTGGTACTCACGGCATTTCTGGAGGATTTGCCGCACGGAAAAAGATCTGGTCCGTTGTCGAGCGGCCGTCGATGAAACCTGCTTGATAACTTCCCACGAACTCGTTTGCTATAGGTGATAGACGACGGAAGAGAATCTGGGATAGCACTTTATAGGCGGCGTTTAGGATGGTGATTGCACGATAATTTTCACACTCCAGTTTGCGCCCTTTTTGTAGATAGGGCATATAACGCCTTGCTTCCACTCCTCCGGTAGCTGTTCCGTTTCCCGGATTCTGACTATCAGCCGATGCAGACAAGCGGCCAACCTGTCCGGGCCCATCTTGATGAGTTCGGCTCCGATACCATCCTTGCCAGCGGCTTTGTTGTTCTTGAGCTGTTGAATGGCATCCTTAACTTCCCCCATCGTGGGAGCTGGTTGATTTCCGCTGTCCGCTGTGCTGACGTAGCCATCGCCTTCGCTGTCCTGACCTTCTGTGCCTGTGTTCTCTGCGCCATTCAGGTGTTCATCGTAGTGCTGCTTCCACCTTTCGATCACCTCGCGTCCGTCCGTCAAGATGCTCCCATCCTTATCCCGGCACATCTCAGCTCGCGGCACGAAGCCTTTGCGGGATGTGTTGAGCTTCTGATAGAACTTCCGCGTTTCTTGAGAACGGTACAGCAACTCCATCTCTTGGCATTCCACCTCTTCCGGGCGGCGCTTTTTTTCCCGGAATAGGCGGGTTTGCTGTTTCCGCTTCAGTCTGTATCGTTCCACGTTTTGCCACGTACCATGCTGCAGCATTGCAGCCCACGCTGCATTCTTCTCCTCTAAAACCTTCTGGCACTCCTCGTCGAACCAATTGTTTCTTGAGCTCCGTTCTACATATCCGACAACGCTTTCGGCAGCGTCGTTAATGGCTGCTTTGACTGTCCTCCAGCAGTCCTCAAGAGGGGCCCTATCGAGCTCGCCCTCATCCGGCAACGCTGCCTCAAGATGCTGCGCGTACGCATTGGCGACATCCGGTTGTTTTAGCCGCTCGAGATTGTACCGGGGCGGGCGTCGGTACCGTACATTGTTGATGACGGATAGTTTTGGGCGCAGTTTCACCATCACCAGGTAGTGGTCGGAGTCAATGTTGGCGCCACGATAGGTTCTGACGTCGGTTATGTCGGAGAAGTGCCGTCCATCGATCAAAACGTGGTCGATTTGCGATTCTGTCTGCTGAGGTGATCTCCAGGTGTACCGATACGGGAGGCTGTGCTGGAAATAGGTGCTACGAATGGCCATGTTCTTGGAGGCGGCAAAATATTATACAACTAAGAGAATTTGAATACTCAGAAATTCATACCAAACGACGTGAAATTTTTTGATAAATGAATCAACAAACGCAACTACAGGAAATAAATGTCAAAACTCATTCACCTCTCGTTGTTTTTATAGCTAGCGTAAAAAGCTGTATAGTTTTTTTCGTTCCATAATGTTCTGTGATACCAATGAGCCTCTGCATGCCATAAAACGTTTGACTTTTGCCCGTGAGAGAGAGCGAGACAGCATCAACCTACGGCGCACAGTAAAAGTCAAAAGAACAAAAGAATTTATGGCACGTACAGAGGCTCATGGAAGGTTCTATAGTTTTCTGCATCTCTGTTGAGTATAACTATCGCAGAATCTAAAAATGGATGTCACAATGGCCGACCTAATATTGCTTTAAGCCAAAAAAATCTCATCTTATCAATTTTCTGCTAGTGTTATTTGTTGATTCCTTCGTTAGACTTGTGCATTTAAAGTTTCAGTGCTACTTTTAAATCGGACTCCAAGAAGTTGCACCTTCAGAAGGTTTCGATTAATCAGTTCAACAAACTTTTGCAGCCAAAACTTTTGCCCGGGGTGCACGTCCAGGAGACTCATGTAATTAAGTTGGATGAAATTTTGAGTTTAACGGGCGTTCTTCTTCCATTGACTTCTTGGAATATCTACGTGCGTAATGAGTGAAATATTCATGAAATATTAACTGAAGAACGGTTGCGCTCTTAGCCATGCTAATCAGCACCACGCTAGCGTGATTTTTTTTATCAGGCTACGTGTAATCAGTACACGACTCAATCAACATTGGATTAATGCAAGACATGCTCATAGTGAATTAATGAAGTTAACTTCATTAAATCTAGATATAATTCAACGGACAAAAATCTTAGCCAATTAGGATCAATTTAGTTTACAGATTTGTTAGTTTACAAAAGCAGTTACGCCCTTTTGCATCGTTGCTACTGGGTTTTCGAATTGCCTAAAATTGCATACATTTTATTCAAATTAAGAATTAATTAAATCAATAATATAATTCACGTTTAATTTATGATCTGGCCCTAACAGCCATTGGTAACTAAAAGTGTAGCTTGTTGTTGCTGAACAAACTAATGGATTGACACGTTATCTAACAATGCTATGATGAATAGAGGATCCTCTCAGTGGTGATAATTTTCAACATTGAGCTACACAATCGCTGCTTCTTCTTCTTTTTGGCATTACGTCCTCATTGGGACAGAGCCTGCTTTTCAGCTTAGTGTTCAATGAGCACTTCCACAGTTATTAACTGAGAGCTTTCTTTGCCAAAGTTGCCATTTTCACATTCGTATATCGTGTGACATGTACGATAATACTCCATGCCCAGTGAAGTCAAGGAAATTCTCATTACGATAAGATCCTGAACCGGCCGGAAATCGAACCCAGACACCTTCAGCATGGCTTTGCTTTGTAGCCGCGGACTCTAACCACACATCTAAGGCAGGCCACTACACACTCGGTTACAAATGGCTTTTAGGGCAAGAATTAGAATACTAAACGTTCATAATTTTTGAAATAATAAAAATTTATTTCTTATAAGTGGACTCCAAAAGGCAAAACCTCTTTTCCGAACTGAACTTCCTCGTTTAACGAAATGATCCAATTTTTGAACCAATTCAATTTACGAACTCCCAATCCAGTTCGTAAGTTGGTGTTCAACTTTGTTAAAGAGTACAGACAAACAGACTTGACACACTCATCGTTGTCCATCGAGCACCTTCACAACTCTCGATTCAAATTCCATGGTAGTTGGTCAATCTATTCCGACTCCAAACCGATTGTACCAGTAAGAACACGAAGTCATGCAGAAGAAACTGTTGTATTCAAAACGTAAGGAAGGAAATTGATTTGTACAAAAATGTCGGTAAGCCGTATTCGTTCGTCTCACCCAATATTAATTCGCTCAATTGGTGCTCAGTCGGACAGATATTATTATTGAACAATAATGTACATCGTTTGGAATTGCTCCGTGCTTTCATTTCGGACCAACATCAATCGGATGTCAATCGGATGCCATTTGGATGCGTCGAATGTATTGAAACATCATAGCCAGTAGGTAATACCTACCGGAATAACAACTGTAACGCCTAGAGCTGTGCCACGTGGCTGCGCTTTAGCGTTGATGCGAAACCGGTAATCGTTTAACTTTTAAGCAGCTGAATGAACACCATTATGATTCAAGCAAAACAATTATTAGATCTTTAGGAGCTAGTTATTTATTTTGAATAACCTGCTGAAAATGGTTGAAAATAGGGCCTTTCTAACCAATAACTCTTAAGGTTTTATAAAAAAAATCCCACTTTTAGGTGGATGAATATATTCATAGTAGTATACTATTAAAATTTCACATTCATGTTTATCATATGCATTTTGATTGAAAAGCATTAGGAATCTTGAGCCTTCCTTGGCCTAGTGAATTCCCAAGGGGCCTTTCTTCGCTTAGTGGTATCGCCCGCAGCTACAAAGTAAAGCCATGTTGAAGGTGTCTAGGTTAGATTCCCGGGCGGACTTTTTGCAATTTTTCCTTGACTTCTCATATCAGTATTATTAAACATTCTTGCCAAACGATATAGGGATGCGAGAATGGTAGCTTTTTCATAGAATGGTTCTCAGTTAATAACTGTGGAGCTGCAGAAGGCTCTGCTCCAGTAACGTAATATCAAGAAGAAAAGATTAAAAGAAGGAGTCTTAAACAGAAGACGGTTAGCTTGATTTGCTCTTGTTGCGAACCAATTTTAGTTTGTTTGGTCAGATGTCTCCCTCGGAAGGATAATGGGCCAATTTTCATACGTTTCCTATTCGAAGAATAATAAACGAATTTCAAATATTTTTTCAACATTCGCAATTAGCTATGAACGTATTTACAATTTCTGTCGCCCATGATATACTTCAAAAGGCACCAAAGTTTGCGTTTTATCTGACCAAGGATGTGAATTTCTAATGCAATAACGCCCTACTCGTAAGCTCATATGATGCGCGGCCAAGCGGAACATGGTGGTAGAACGTGCAAGAAACTGTATCTCGTAAGTACTTCCCGACAAAAAATGCATAACACGTATATAATACATTTCTATTAGCAGCGGTTAGAAATAACAGAAACGGATATAATATTGTTGTCAGGAGTGATTTGTATTCAACTTGATTTGAATTATTGTAACCGATTTTGAACGTTTGTTGTATTTAAATACTGAAATTACTTCTTTTGTCACTATTCCGACAATGTTCAACTTTGTAGATTTGTAACACTAGTAATGGATCATTAAAATAACCAAAACGGCCGCTATGGAAAGCATAGATAGCGCCACCGTAGCCTTGTGTGTTTGACAGAACAGCAATGCTGACACAATGTTAAATCCCATATACAGTGGCGCCTTTGTTTTGATGCGGTGAGCACTGGCAAAAACTACCTTCAATGATCCATTATGGATAGATGTCGATAATTCTTGCATACATCTAAGTTGTATGTGTACGTAACAAATGGACAAATTATTAGGCGAAAAGTGTTGAAGCGCCCATCTAGCGAATTCCTGGGGTCGTGGGTTCCCCACCGGAGCACGTGTTTCTTTTCGCCAGTTTCAATTTTAATTTGTACAAATTTAGCAAGTACAAGTTGAAAATCATGTTATATTCACTATGTCGATAACTGGTACAAAGAGTGTATGAGTGCCCAATTATGGCCATACTCTGGATACTTTTTTTACATATTTTGTCCAGGGAAGTACAAGAAGTGAAGCAATTTTACGGGAGACTTTCATGGCGAAACGGTTCGGTATGACATTATCTTCAAGTTTTGTGGTTAGCTGAGGGGTGCGAACTGCAAATCAACAGGCTGCAGTAAAACTAATATTTTTGTCAAAATGATATGAGAAATGCACGGTCATGATTTCGTCACGCTAAAAACTGTTGAACAATTCATTCACCACGAAGAACACCAGAAAGTTGGACTTGATTCAAATTATGTATAAGTCTTTTACAACTTCTCTAAAACATGTTTTAAAAAACATACGGCCAGAAACTTTCTTATTCAGTATGTTTATTTGGTTTCTAGCCTGCATTGAACTGAAGAAGCTTTGTGTGAAGTATCTTAAGTGTGCACTTTGAATATGGTTTCCTGTGAGACAAGAAAACTAATAACGGTCAGCACTCGTGGAAACCACCCCCAGGTGGTTAGTAACTAGGATTCTCCAATCATACATTCGAAAACGGCCGCCAGCGCTAGCTGCGAATAAGGTCCCCGTCTTCCCCGCCACCGGGGTAAGACGGACCACCTTCACTTTGGCATGAAAATGACGGTTTTCTGAAAAGTTCACCAAGTAGGGTTACCAGACGTTCTCTTGTTAGAGTACATGTACTCTTTTTAGGCCTAAAAAAATATGTACTATTCTTTTTGCTATATGGCGTCAAATGTACTCTTTTTCTTAACATCACTCAGATTTGCCGATCAAATCAGTCAATGTTTTGAATGAATCAGAGAAAATTTCAAAATAAAATTCCGGAAACAAAAAAAAAATCTATTATCTTCTTCTTCTTCCTTTTCTGGCCAACCGACACCTTTTGGTATCGGTTGTAGTTTTACGTCCGCCTTTTTCTGGTACTAAGCGTAAACACCTGAGACCCTATACATCGAACCCATCAACACATGGGCCGGGGCCAACGGCTTTATTTCCCTTCCGAAGGAAGACGTGATTAGAAGTATTTTATGCCTCAGAATTTCCTGACGGCGTCGACGGGAATTGATACCCGACCGAATGTGGTGAGAGGCAATCACGCTCATCACTACACCACCGACGCCGCTACCTATTATTGGTTATAAAAATTAGCTCATCTGGAGTTAATGTTGGATGCACTAGGCATGAATGTTATAAAATTGACGAATAAAATTACGATTAAACTTCGTGAAATCTATGAAGAATAATTGAAATTGGTATGAGCTATACAAACAGAAGAAAAAAAAACAATTATGTGTAAAAATGGTAACAGTTTTTCGAATTTATATGAGCATTAAGTTCACTATTAGGTCACTAGGCTGTAACACTTCAACAGCTTCAAAAGTTTGAAAAGAAAAAGAAAATGGTTGACACTAAAAACAAACCCTACGCGTAAGCAAAATTGTCGTTTTGAGAATTGGCTCAGTGTACTCTTTTGCAGAGTTGGAAAAATGTACTCTTTTCGGTTAGAGTCAATATGGTAACCCTATCACCAAGTACTTTCCATGAACACAAGATTTTTGACATTCCGAACCATTTATAACCATTATGAATTTTTCATAACAAACTTCAAACACAAAGTTTTGCTCGTCAATATTTAATTTTAAAAAGACACCGACACGTTAATGCTTCCAGTGGACGATTTGCCCTTTGAAGGAAGCACCACACTAGACAACGGACTAGCATGCAACGCCCAGTGGCACAGTCGAAAGACTTTCCTGACGAAAAATTTTCCGGACTGAAGCGGGAATCGAACCCACACCCCTTGACTCGATGCGGCTAAATGCTTGGTAACACTAACCGCACGGCCACGAAGCCCACAATTTGATCTAAATTTAACAGATGCTCACTTAAGGATTTTGGAAGGGATTTTTTTTGTAAAAACATAGCAAATTACCCGTCCACGCTCTAACAGAAATGTGATATATGCTTCGGTGAAGTGAAATATGAATTGTGAATACAGTTGCCTCTCCACATCTCGATATCGAAGGGACCATCGAGATAGGGAGAGATCGAGACAAAGAACAAATTTTGGATGAATACTAGATTGAAAAACACTTCGTTGCCAAGAAAGTAATACACAAACAGGCGTCATTTTGCGCTCCTAATTTGTTTTGAATCCCAAAATGTTGGTCTAGTAATCTTCGATATTGGACATACGGAGAGAAAGTTGAGAACGAAAAATCAACAGAAACACATCGAGATATGGGAGATATCGGAGTGTGAAAATGTATGCAGACTGAAGGGACTTATGAAATAATCGACATAGGGAGAGATATCGAGATGTAGAACATCGAGATGTGGAGAGTCGACTGTATTTAGCTTTGAAATACGGTCATAGTTGTAGAAATAGTGCAAGTTGGGTAAAACCGACCACTGTTGATGGGGTAAGACTGCCACCCCTAATTTATACCAAATAAAATGTCTAAATCATTTTGAAAGTTGTAACTACGGTTTACATTACTATTCAAGTAAAATGAAATCAGTTTTGTTATAAATAAAAGCCAAATCCGCATATTTTTACAAAATATGTGTGTCCCAAGGTATAAGTATATATCTATGGTTTTTGTATTAATTAACCCTAAAAATAATTCAATATCCCCGTTAATCAATGTAGAATTCATGAAACATAATACTTTTTAGATTCACAGGGAACTGATTCGGTAAATTGTGTACGCAAATTTTGGTGGTCACTTTTACCCCTTGGGTGGGCAGTTTTACCGTCGATAAAAATAATCGTGATAAGACATCACTTTTTCAAGCATCAAGAAATAAATAATGTTTTACAAATACAACACCTGTGATATTTTATGATCATGCCTAAGGCTTCAAAAAACGACATGCTGCATCGAAAACGGATGATTCTTGATTTTTACATATGAATAAATTGCTTAGGCATGATACAAAACATTATTAATGGCGGTCTTACCCCGTCTTCCCCTACTCTTTTTTTGTTCTTCTTTCCCCAAAATCTGGAACAGGAAAACAAAAAAATGTGTTCATTAATACTGTTTTGTATCATGCTTTAAACTTGCACAAACATTTCGAATTCTTTTCAATTTATTTTTGCACTTATTAATGCATTGCGATATTGCGATATATATCATCGATTAATATCAATTTAACACAACATTTCTGGAAAGTTGCCATTTGAACATTCGTATATTGTGTGGCAGGTACGATTATACTCTATGCCCAGGGAAGTCAAGGCAATTTCCATTACGAAAAGATTCTGGAACGACCAGAATCGAAACTAGACACCTTCAGCATGGATTTGCTTTGTAGCCGCGGACTCTAACCACTCGGCTAAGGAAGGCCCCCTTTGTATTAAACATTATATGTAACTTGGTTTGACATGTTTTTGATAGAATTAAAACACATTTTGTTATCTTATGTTACTATTCATACATTTTTTTAAAGTTTAAGTTAACATCCTGCATCAAGTTTGTAACAACCTATGTTGGAAAAACATCTTATAACATAATAAAATGTGCTGATATAATTTTGTTTGTACCCTTAGTGTACATAACAAATACTACAAATAAAATCAAAACGTTTGTCAAAAGTAGCCTTCGGAATCAAAAGCAGTTTCATCTGACGGTATTTGTAATATTATTATTATTTATAACCATTTTAAGCATATATTACATATATTATATTACAATAGTTTTTGTTATAATTCTAATAGAATTTTTTATATTCTTGACTAATTTGGTAGAAAATTTGGTTGTTATCACTACTAACGGTACATGTTTTATGATAAAATAAGAAAGACACATTGTGTTACAATCTAGTTTCTTCCGCCAGGTTGGGTTTTACCCAGTTGATGCTCCATCGTCGAAAACACGCAAGCTAAATTTGAAACTGTTGGGGGTGTAAAAGCTTTCGAATGGTTTCTCGCAGAAACCATAAGCAACCGGAGATTCAACCGATAGGATATTTTTGTGGTTCGACAGCGTTTAGAAGAGTTAGTGTAAGAGTAGGCTTGCTTTTTTAGATTTAAGTACGTAACTCTGCATTAAATTCGATTGGAAGAAGCGTGGAAGAAGATTAAATGGCAAATAACTCAGTTTTCCATCTACAAGGATTCTGATTCGGATATAATTCGGGGTTTTCACAAGAAACACTTCTTCCATAGTGAGATTAAACCTCCTTCTGGGTAAATAAATGGTCTCATTTTTCGATGTGCTTTTAACCTAGTAAGTGTGTGAATTTTATTTTACCCGAGAATGTGTTGAAGATGCGCATTTTTGTGCTAAAGTTGCACATGTCTGTGTTAAAGTTGAACTTTTTTATATTTACATTACATCTGTATTACATCTTTTCATATATTGGAGATGTAAGGTTTTAATATTCTAACTTTCCCTTTAACTCTTTCAGACTCAAGAATCGTAAAACCACCCGACGAACCATCCGGCAGATTGATTGGAGAGGATAGGCGATATCGCGTTTTCCTCATTTCCACTCTGGTCAGATGAAAGGAAAAACGGATATACTAAAGCTTTTGCCGGACCTGCCCCTCATTTGGGTAAATTGATTCAATTCCCTGGCCCTTTTGGCTGACTAAACCTTTCGTGATCTGGAAATGTTATTTGCCTAGGTCATGAAGCTTTGACTCCCTTTGAATACGTTTCAGTGAAGGAATCCTCGCATCAATGACAAATGCTCGGCTGGGTGGTGATGATCTCGCCAACCAATTTGCTTGCATGAGATTTTTGACGTCATTTTCGCTTCTTATCATTGTCACAAGGAGAAATGAATCTGCATACTTTATAGGGGAAGACGGGGTAAGAGCGCCCCACCGGGGTAAGACGGACCACCTTCAGTTTGGCATAAAAATGGCGGTTTTCTTGAAAGTTTACCAAGCACTTTGCATAAACACAAGATTTTTGACATTCCAAAGCATTTAGGGTGATACCAACATCATTTTTTTTAATGACAAATATCAAAACAAAGTGTTGCTCGTAGATACTGAATTTGATCTAATTTTAACAGATGCTCACTTAAGGATTTCGGAAGGGATTTTTTTGTCAAAACATAACAAATTACCTGTCTATGCTCTAACATAAATTGTGAAATATGCCTCAGCGAAGTGAAATATGAATTGTAAATATCTAGCTTTGAAACAAGGCCCTATTTGTGAAAATTGCGCAAGCGGGGTAAAACTGACCACTGTTGATGGGTGAGACCGCCACCCCTAATTTATACCAAATAAAATGTGTAAACCATTTGAAAAGTTGTAACTACGTTGTACATTATTATTCAAGTAATATAAAATCAGGTTTGTTAAAAATACAAACCAAATCCGCATATTTTTCCAAAATATGGGTGTTTCAAGGCAATGATAAGTATATATCTAAGTTTTTTGTACTAATTAACCTTAAACATAATTCAATATCCACGGCAATCAATGCTGAATTCATAGAACATTATTCTATTAGAACAATATAGGTACTTTTTAGAACAGTGCTTCCCAAACTTTTTTAACTTTCGCCCCCTTGAGGCCAACGTTTAACTGGAATCGCCCCCTGATTTCAATATTTTATGTAATTGAGTGCTGTACGTCGAAAAATTTCTTTGAGTCGCATATCCACAGAATCATGATACCATAACTATTATGTACTTTTAAACATATTTTCTTAAATATCGATATCCCGAAATTATTGAGAATGATTTACTAGATTGCAATTTATAATAGCAATTTTAACAATATTTTGCGTGCTACAGGCTACTGAACCAGTTTTTAATACAAGTTCAGCTCAGTTTAAACTTTTTGAATGTATGAACATTCATGCACAATATATGCACAGGCGCCAACTTGTGCCGTAGTTAAGGGATGATTCATTAATGGTGATTATAAACTGTTTTTTTTTTTTAAATTACTGCAATAATTTTCAGAATTTGTGCATTATAAAGGTTTGACGTTTCTAAGAACGATTTTTTTTATCCAATCCAAAAACACTGAACAAATATATGAAAATCCAGAATGGTTTTTAGCGCATATTTCAATGCAATATATAAAAAGGGTGTTTTTTTTTCTAAAAGCAAGAAAAAATTGTTTCTAAAATGATTTGTACCATGAAAAATGATAAGAAAGTGTGCAACCGAATTTCCTTTTTTCTGTAAAAAAAAGCAAGATGCCACGAAAGAAATATTAGCTTCCTAACCTCAAAGCTCCCACATAAAAAAATCCTTATATAAAATATTGGCATTTGATATTAAAAAACCTGAATGCATGTGTTGACAATTATTCAGTTTAGTTTATCATAATTTTAAAATGACCCTGATTTGAGATATATCGATCCAAGGTAAAATATTCCTGGAATCAGTTAGGTTTGGAATTGATTAATCTTCAGATGTGTATGCTAAAACAACTATGAGTAATTATTTTCAAATGCTCCCGTGTAATCCTTTTCGCCCCCTTTATGAATTTTTCGCCCCCCAAATTCTATTTTACAAATTTTCGCCCCCTTGAGCCTGAAAATCGCCCCCAAGGGGGCGAATTCGCCCACTTTGGGAATCACTGTTTTTAGAATAACAGGAAACTGATATATTTTTTCGAAAAATTGTAAACGAAAATCAAGGTGGTCGCTTTTACCTCGTGGGTGAGCGGTTTTACCCCGTCGCTAAAAATAATCGTGATAAGAAATCACTTTTTCAAGCTTCAAGAAATAAATAATTTTGAACAAATACAACATCTGTGATATTTTTGATCATGCCCAAGGCTTCAACGACATGCTGCCGTCGAAAAAGGATTTATTGATTCTTGATTTTGACATGTGATTTAAATTGCTTAAGCGTCTTCCCCTAAGTTTCATATATTAGGCAGATTGTGCTTGAGTTTTATAGTTTACTTTTTACAAACACTTTATGCATTAAGGTGGTTCAAAATCGTTTTTGCTCCACAGCGCTCAATCGACTCTAGATCAAATCCTGGGAATCCTTCCAAATTTGAGCTCATTTGAATGGAATTGAGACCTGCACAAGTCAATACATAACTAACTAATTATTGAAGCTTTCAATTTGAGTACAGCCTTCGGCAAAGTTGTAGCTGACGAATGTATGTAACAGTATCCGCTGAGCTCCAATTGCCCATTGCTGCAGAATTTGATTTAAAATCAAAAGCAAAAAGCGGATTCTTGAATACACATACATACGACGTGTTTTCTATTTCATTGAATGTAATTTAAAGATTTTGTATGATAATCTAAAGTAATTGTGTTGGGATAGTTTTTTCCCTGAGAGAGAGGAGACAGTTGATTTAGATTGCGAGCTCCCAAAAGTTAAGGGAACCTGTTACCAACTGTCGGCACATTCGAAGGGCAAAGCGTGAAAAACCGTCAAAATTCAATAAACATAATTAAAATTTTTATGTGTTTTTCGATTGATTTCACATTTTAAAAAGTTAAATACTTGAATATAGTTGTGTGTTGACAAACTGATATTGATTTTTTATATTTATATTCATTTTCATAGTAAACAACAAGAAGTGAATATTGTTTTGACCAAAATAATTTCATCTGACCGTTGTGCACCACCCAAAGAATTAAAGAAAGAGGTCAAAACAGGCAAGAAAACAAGCCAACTGTCAGTGAGCTATCTACTCTCTCTCAGGTTTTCCTATTCATACTTGTTTTCTATCAACTCTTATCAAATAATAACAACAAACCTAATCGTTGTTTTTTTTTACATTCTTTCGTGGCTAAATTTACAAGATAGACCAGTACAAGCGGGTGAAATACACTTACGTCAAAGAACAACACATTTTACAGCAGATTTGATCAAAAATGATCTAAAACCGTTTGACCGTTTTGACTTTTATTTCGAATACTTAAGATCTACAATTACTTGAAAATCATCTGATACGTATAAGTCAGCTCTTGTTTTAGGAATATTCAATTTACTTGAAATATGTCATGGCAATTTATTGAAAGTTTTGATAGCAATAAGAGTTTATAATATTTTATTATTATTTTTAAATGAACAATACTGTCCAACAAAATGTGCACAAACCGAACGAACAAAATCACTTTTGAATCTCGAAAACCGACTCGATTCATGGAAGTACTCATTGAATGAGATGCAAAAGTTTATGGCTACTATTTCAAAAAGTAGATGGAAAAACCGAATTTAGTACTATACCATTTAATTCCACTAGGAATTAAATGGTATAGTACAACGGTACCGATTGAGTATTCTACTAAACAGCTCGAAGATTTATTATTATTTCAATTTTTTTTTATCATTTACATCCCTTTGGTTTTCAACAGGCTTTGGAAAATTTAACGATCATTGATACTCGAGCCATACTTTCTTCCCATTTATCCGCCTGCATTCATACAACACGCATGACATTTATCGTTCGTGGAAGACAAAGAGCCATGAACGAAAACAAGACAGACACACACCACCCACTGTTTGGCGCCGATCACTGTGTGTCAACACTTGTAACATTCGCTGACCCACTCTCATTCTGATCAAGAAACAGAGGCGAATATTAATATGTTTGCAACCAAAAAAGTGTTCAATGGTCCAATAGAGTATAATTATGTTGTTAACCTTCCGTCAGTCGTTCAAAACAAGTATGTATTTGTTGATTGTCAATCTAAAGCTAAGCAAGATGGAGTATTGATGTCTTCGTCAAATTTCTTCAGTTCAACGGTACCGATTGATCAGTGGACAAATGAAAGTTTGAAAACATCCTCACCCTTCAGTGGCCATCGGAATGTGTCCCCGGGGGAACCGATGAAGTGGACATTTTCGCAATGCAACATCTCGAACACAAATATTTCAGGATCTAGATTTTTTAGCAAGATGGTGTCTTCGGCAAAGTTGTTCAGTAGCTCAAGGACTAACATGTAATAGGCTGCTTGTTTCGGAATTCTGCCACCAGTTGGCGCTAGTGAGCATGTAATTTTTCAAACACGGATATCCCGGGATCCTGATTTTTTAGAAATTTAGTGTTTTCAGCAAAGTTGTTCGATAGTTCAAGGACTAATATGTGATGATCTATTTAATTTGGAATTCTTTTATCGCTAGTGAGTATGACATTTATTGAACACCCGATTACCTAGAAAGTAGATGTCATCGAAAAAGGTATTGAGTACGTCAAGTTCTAGCATGTGATAGACCACCCAACTAGAAACTCTACCACCAAATGGCGCTAGTGAGCATGCTGTATATTGATTGCGGCTATCTCAGGATAGCAGTACCATACCGAAATACCGTAAGGTGGTTCCGGGGAGTTAAAGGTCTGTGGCCAAGGGTAATGTCGATGCACTGTACACCACTTGAGCAATTCAACAAGAATTGCAATTGCATGCAATTTTTCGAACGCAGATATTTTTGGATCCTGACTTCTAGAAAAATGATCCTGAGATATCCTTATTACTAAGAAATATTACATATTCGGCAAAGTTGTTCATTAGATAGAAGCCTAAATGCGAAGGACCTCAAGTTTTACAAATCATCGAACAGGTGGCGCTAGTGAGCATGCATATTTATGATTACTAATATTTGAGGATCCCGATTACATCGAAAGATGAAGTTTCCTGAATGGTTCAGTAAATCAAGTTAAAACTTGTGATGAGCCTCACTTGGATCGGAATTCTTCCGCTAGATGGTGATACTGAGTATGCTGTATTTCCAACCCAAATATCTAGGATCATGATTGCATAATCATGAAAATGATGTCTTCAACAAAGTAGTTTATTCTGTCCAAGGCTAAAGTATGTTTAACATCTAATAATCCGTTTGATTCGAAATTATCCTACCAAATGGCGCTATTCAGCATGAAAATTTGATTAGTAAATACTCCAGAATCTTAACTGCAGTCAAACTTCCAGACGATATTTAAAGGATCATCGACTCATGGAAATATTGAGTCATGGAACAGATATTCATTGGAAAGCTGATTGAAGGGTGCTCATCATAACCATGATTTTTGTTTTTGTTGCAAGTATGGTTTCATGAGCCGTCATCGAGCTATGGAACCTAGAAATATTGTGTATTCTGTGCTCTTTACAAACTATGTTGGATTTTTCTTGAAACAAATATTATTCAACTGCTTCCTGGCTTCTATTACAAAAACCCTAAGAAATCTTGGATAAACAGGTTATATATATTATCCTTTCTTTATCAGCTGCACCAGTATGAACAATTTTTATATAATTCGTCCTCATGTTCACTTTTGACATAGTTTTTTTTTTATAGAATCACTTTCCGAGTTGAGTCTTCGTCGAGTCTAGTACACGATACTGAAGACGGTCTTACAATGGAGATCGAAATACGCGTATCTGTCGAAGGATACACACTCTAGTGGAATTAAATGGTACAGTACGTAATTCGACTTTCATTCACTTTAAGGTATTTTACTACACGTTACCCAAACTTTAGCACGATGACTTGACTGACTGTTTCATTTATTTTGGGGCTGTTTGGGCACATCAGGAGTTAATCATCAATGTTAACTTCCTTTTCCCGATCAGCCTAGATAGCCGCGTAGTGTCGGTTAGCGGTTGTTTCAATTGGCTAAGGAATTAACACTACGGACTGCCTGTTCCGGTGGTAAAAGTCCACCTAACAGGTGACCCCTAATTCATGTGACTTTAAGCTTACCGTGCCTAAGAATGAATGGTTAGGGGGGTCTAAATAAAACCTAACCGCAAACGGAGCCTGTTGGAAGTACCAGGCGCCCTCTACAGTATTATGCCCTTCCTGTGCTACCCGGAGCAATTTGGTGGCCAGGTGACCTTGTGTTTCTCCGAGATAATCGGCTTGCCCTTCTTTCAGTCTCAAGCCTGAGGCTAAATAAGGGTGGGGTTATTAATACGTTGTAACTTAGTTTAAATTTTCACCTCTATGGTTTCGCATTATGCGTATTACACAGTGTGTTCTGTGCTTTTCGCCTTTGGCGACTTTTAAGAGATACCGATATGGTTTTTTCGCTGCTGGTCTTTTTCGTTCTGAGATTGCGAAAAGCTTAACCCTGCCTAGTTTGGGTAGTGGCTACGGTTAGGATAGCTTTGTTAGACCAATCTTCAGCATAAAATATCAGCAATGATCAATCTTTGTAGACTCATGCAAATGCTACAGCTCAAATGGCGCTAGTTCAAAAACCTTACTTTTGTGAACTTTTATCTAGGTAACCTTGTGGACCCAGTTTTTGCTACTTTCAGAAAAATGAAATGGCAAACTCGCGTGCCATGCCTCGTGCATGCGTGCTCGTAAATAGCGCTATCGTTGCTACACTCATTTCTGAGTTAACAACCAGAGATGTATGTGCTGTCACAATTGATGTTTCTGTTGGTGACCTCAATAGGAAATACGTCTTTCGTTATGAAGTGTATTTACCACATGATGAACCATCCCAATGGATGATTTCAAACGAGTTGTTCACTGCCTATGAAAAGGCCTTCTGTTCCGTGTGGGCAGTGATGCTGATACTCATCACATCATCTGAAGAAGATCAGCTATCAATTTGAGAAGCTCCAGTCTGATAAAGTGCTTAAGTAGTTCAAATCTTGGATTACTTATTTTAGGGAATCGCCCAACCTTCATGGTATCTGCTAGTGAAGAAGTGTTAGACATGATACTCTGCTCGAACAGAATCAGTCACAAGTTGACGAATTGGCATGTATCAGATGATGAATCATTGTCTGATCATCGCTACATACACTGGGAATTGGTTGTGACCAAATTCCATGGATTCTCTCCGTCCATTGGAAATCCTAGTATTTCAGATGTTTCCACTTCCGGTGAGTTGGGACACAATTGTCCTTGCTTCGAGTGATCTCATAATTGCTTGTCACTTTGCTTATAGGTAAATTTTCTACACAACTCCCTTCACAGGAGAAGTGGACATCTGGCTGTTTGTAAAGTATGTCAGATAGTCAGGCTGCTATAAAAGCTCTTGCTTCGGCCAACTCAAGGTCGAAGCTTGTTAGCGCATGTCGAACTCAAATTGAGGAACTGAATTCAGTCAACTCTGTAAACCTTGTATGGGTACCTGGCCATTCTTCCATCGCTGGAAATAAATTGGCTGATGAGCTAACTCGCGATGGAGCATCGCATGACTTCATTGGCCCTGAGCCGGCTATTCCAATTTCGAAGTGCTGGGTGAAGCTTCAGATTAATTCTAAAGCTGCAACTCAGCACAAGCAATATTGGAATAGTTTGGAGTCGTGTCGTCAAACAAAATTGTACATAACTGAGCCATCTCCAAGGGTGTCGAAGTATTTAACAAATCTGTCAAAGCAGAATTGCAGTCTCTTTGTCAGAGCGTTGACAGGTCACTGCCGACTCAACTATCACATGGCAAATATTCAGCGTGTTGTCTCATTTGTGTGTGATAGTTGTGACTCCGATTATGGAACTTCGTATCACCTGATATGCAACTGTCCAGTTTATGCGCAAATGCGTTTCCAATTATTTGGTAAACATTTATTAGGTGAAACTGAATTCAGAAGCCTGAATCATCAGGACATTCTGTTATTCTTAACCCGCTGTGGTAATGAGCTATAGGCTCTCTTTACGCTCATGCGTTTTGCAGTGCCCTTTTTAGGGCGCTGTTCGAACCCATTGTGGTATGGAGCTACATGCTCTCATTTCGCTTATGCGATCTTCCCTCTTCAAGGGACCCCACTCCTATTTCCTCCCATCTTTCCCTTCCCTTTCCTCTCCATCGGGTAGATGATGAAATAGGCTCAAATATGGCGATGGCACAAATCTCCCAAATGGCGGGGAACGTGCCTTCTGATACCTGATACCTGATTCATTCACTTTAAGGTATTTTACTACACGTTACCCAAACTTTAGCACGATGACTTGACTGACTGTTTCATTTATTCAATTTTACGATTTTTCCGCAAAAATTTCATGAGTGCTTTTCAAAGAATATAAGATTACAATTCTAAAGACACCTTGTTTTAAAATTTTGGTCGATCCAATGTTGAGGAAATTAGATATAATTTTCCAGTGTGTTTTTTGAAAAATGTCACAACTTTAAGTAAAATTTTAGTATACAAAGTTCAAAGAATGTTTTTGGAAAAATACATACGAAGTAAGAATAACTCTTTGCCTTTCGAATGCGGCTTAGAGAGTTTCAATTGGACGTGTAATCACAGAGATATGGACTGAACACTTTTGCATGTTTTTTAGGGGTGAACCCAAACTTATGCACGGGAGTGTATGTGAGGAGAACTTCTTTGCGCTTACGAAGTCTTTTCACGCAAACATAATCAATATATTCAACAGAAATTCGATTAATAGGCTAAATATAAAAATAAGATTGATCAATTTGAATCTAGAGTTTGAACGATAATGAACCTTGTATCTCTCGTTTTATTTTGTGCTTGCCTATCAATTCACTGGTAGCAAAATATTTTAACATTTGACAAAACGTGCACTGATAGCCCAAGTGATCAGAATCAAAAGATGTTCAGACAATGAAATGCTCATTGGTGCCGGGTTACATAATTCCAAATATAATTGCCCATATCATGTCAGCCCTTTGCATACTGAATAACTTTGACGAAGACGTAAAGTTTTAAAATAATCGGGAACTCGAGATTCTGTATTAGAAAAATTTGAATTAGGACCTGTAGCTTCGCCTGATGGAAGTACATTTAGCCTCCCACTGCATTTTAAATTGAATGTGGAAGTGGGCTCGTGAAATACAGAATAACTTCATCAATGACGCCATCTTTCTAATTGAATTTTATTTTCCTAATCATGTGAAATATCTGCTTTCGAAAAAAAATCATAATCCTAGGGCGATTCAAAATATAAAAATCTTTGAAAATCCAATCTCCCACATCCTCCTTGTCATTCTTACCATAAAAATAGTGTTCTGTGAAATTTTTACCTTTTTCGGTGGTGATTTAAAGGTGGCCCAAATGCAATGTAGGTTTATATAGAAATTGCTATGGAAAAATTTTGAGAAATGTTCCAGACACGTTAGTACTGTAATGTAAGTACAAATATATCATCCCATAGTGAAAACTCATTCTTCAAACCCCAATGAAGGATGTTGCAGAAGCAACAAATCCCTTTTGAGCTAAATTGTTAGGGATTATTGTTTTTATGTTTGCAGGGCTATAATCCCACATGAAACTAAATAAAAGCAAACAAACTCATGAATATCTCTTCTCCTATCCGTTGGAATGAATTTATATTTTCAGCAAATTACTTTGTTATAGTTTGAAGAATGAGTTTTTATTCTGTGCTGATAATTTTGTACTTACAATCTAGTACTAACGTGATAGGATTTTTTTTTTTAATTTCATCATAGTAACTTGCATATAAACCTACATCCTTTTTGGGCAACCTTTTAATAACCACCTAGAAAACTGAAAATTTCACAGAACACTATTTTTTAGGTAATGATAGTAACAAACATATGGGAGATTGGATTTTCGAACTTTTTTAAATTATGAGCCGCTCTAATTATCACTAGCACCATGTTGTGGAAGAATTGCGAATCAAACGGCACATCACATGTTTAGTCCTTGATCTACTTTACAGCTTTGCCGAAGACACCATCTTGTTAAAATATCGCTATCCTGAGATTGCCACGATCAAAATACAGCATAATCACAAGCGCCATTTAGTAGTAGAATTTCAAGTTGGGTGGCCTACCACATGGCATATCACCTACTCAACACTTTTGTTGAAGACGTCAACTTTCTAGGTAATCGGAATCCTGAGATATCTATGTTCAAAAAATGTCATACTCACAAGCGCCATTTGGTGAAAGAATTCATCACATATTAGTCCTTGATTTACTGAACAACTTTGCCGAAGCCACCATCTTGCTAAAAAATCTAGATCCTGAGATATTTGTGTTCGAGATGTTGCATTGCGAAATGTCCACTTCATCGGTTCCCCCGGGACACATTCCGATGGCCACTGAAGGGTGAAGATGTTTTCAAAGTTTCATTTGTCCACTGACTAATTGGTAACGCTGAACTGAAGAAATTTGCCGAAGACGTCAATATTCTATCTTGCCTAGTTTTAGATATATAATCAAAACGCTCCGCGTGTACTCAGTACACGATGCGACCGCTCGTGTGACGGGCCCGGTAAAAAAAAGTTACACGAGCGGTCGCACTGGTGTTCTGAGTACGCGCGTGTTGGCAAGCCCCTTGTTGCCAGCGCGCACCTTCCACACAGCAACCTTAAACCCTACACACACCAACTTACGCCGAGATGACAGGTAATTCCAACAGCTGTCGATCGGTGAGTAAAGATAAAGAGCAAAACATAAGACGAATAGTTAGTCTCCCAAATATTGATTCTCTGAAATAATTCTTGAATTACGAGTGAATTCGTTCAAATATCCTTAATTTTATTTCTAAAAGTGTGAATTAACAACACTTGGAGGTAACTGTCATATATTATGAGGAAAACAATAGTTTAAAATTAGTAAATCTACACTAGGTGAATTGGATACTACGAGCATACGTAGAAGGTGATCATAACCATAAATATATCGATTGCATTGAATTTGTCTTGAACTGTGACGGTAAGAAATCAAGTAGAATTGCTTGAATGTCTAATAATGATTTAAATATTTAGTATCCCAAACCGGTGCCAAGTTTGCGACCCGAAGAGACTACGACTCAGACTGACTAGATAGGAAACTAAACGTAAGTGACCTAAGACTATTACGGACACTGGCATGCATTAACCTAAGAGACACATAAGACATAAATTAACTAAAAACTATGACGCTATGTAAACAAACTAAGACTAATAGACTATGTATGTATTTACTATTGTTACCATTCAGGAAAATTTAACCTACCGCATAATTACGTCAAGTCACTGCGTTTCATTCATCGGTGGTTATAGTTGCGGAAATTAACCCTTGCAGTACCAGTGTTGGTTGGTTCAGACAACCAATAACGCGTAAGAACTTAGGTTAGAAACACGAAGTTTTCGAATACTTTTCGTTGATATTTTCAAAAAATTTCTTCCCTACAAGCAAGAAGAAAAGTAGATCTTGGAATAGGACCAATACCCGGATCAATTGAAGGGGTTTCAAAGTGTTTTTCGAGTTTTCGCAAAGTGCGTGTACTCAGTACACTAGAGCGACCGACGGTGGGTTAAAATACCGCATGCTCACTAACGCCATCTGGTGGTAGAATTTCAAGTTGGGTGACATATCACATGCTAGACCTTGACCTACTTTGTAACGGTAGCCACGGTCCCTTGGCCAGAATATCAGGAAAACTAAATCCACTTACGCGCCAAGCAAGTAGGCGAAATCTACTTGCATGTGGACCAGCAAGGTTTATACCCGGTGAGACTCCTCAAGGCGAGTCGTTTTCAAATTTAACCGATTTCCGAACCAAACGTATCGCAACTTACCGTTCAAACCTTATACACGCTAACAACCCAAACCAAAATAAGATCAACTGAAAACCCGCGTCATAGTCAAACTCATTTAAACTTTCTCGACACCTGACAGGGTCTCTAGGGTTCAATAAATTAATAGCAGAAATCTAGATAGTTCATAAAAAAACACGTATATTCCATTGATATCAGATCCCTGAATGTGCAGTCTTGAAATTCTAAATGCCTACACTCATGTGCTTCTTAATTTCTAATTGAATAATGTTTCTATGCGAACGATTATTATCAGCCTTACATCTAATGTTCTGACCTGCTTTGGGCCTTCCCTGGCCACTTGGGCGGCTGGGGCCGCTGGTAATATCCGGTTGGAGACCTTACCGTGGTGTATATAGTGATGGTGTCAATTGCTCACACCCGATGACGCTGGCTTGAGTAATGACGACACGCCTTAGCCGACGAAGGTCCTGCGCACGACGCTGATTACAGTGCCGTCGGTACTGGTGAGCACTCACAGCACGAGGTTTGATGGTGTGGGAGCGGTTACACGCTCGTATCCGCATGCGTGTGGTAGTAGAGTGGTAGGGGGTGGAATAGGTTCACCCCTCACGTGGTGATCGTGCGTACCGTGCATTCACGTGAATCTGTCCACCCAGAAGATTCCCTTCGATGTCAGCAGAGGAGTGGAAGTCCTCCGTGCTGGCCCTAGAGTGCGCGAGGGTCGGATGCTGGCTCGACGACGAGGACGGGCCTACAAGCCGCCGGGCTTCGGATCCGTCCCTAGGGTAGCTAGGCTGGTTGCTGACCCCTACACCCTGACACCTTCGCTTGAAGGAATATGGTGTCCTTCAAGGAATGAAACACAATAGAAATCGTTCGCATTACAATTTGTTCACTGCACATGTTAGCACATAGGATCAGGTCACAAAATTTACCTTTGACTCCGAGGGAATACTGCACAAGTTGTTATTTGACCAACTTTAATTTTCTAGTGTCTGCTCACCTAGGCTATGGTCTGGAAGTCAACTAGTTAGCACATTTTATCGCGTTTACTTCTTCTACATACTCACAATTTTAAAATAGACACTATCGCAAGGGCCTTTAGTTTAAGTTCAATACACTAACAATTTTGGATCTAAAATATAACAATAAATTAGTTTCACATCACTTTTTTTTTCTAGTTTCATCTTTACCTTAACCACTACTATAACTATTTTTTTAGGTATACTGGGTATTATTTCTGTCTTCACTTATGGTTTTTTTTTCGACTTTCTAGCTTGCCGATCAGAATTGGAATGAGTTTGACCACGATACCCCGACGCTATGCATTGTCGTACCGAAGCTAAATCTTTTGTTTCAGCGATTAACGGCTCATCACTTGTTTTTTAACTGATGATCCAACTGATAATCGCTCTAGGTGATGAGGAGTAAACAAAATTGTTGCCACACGTGAGATTTTGAATTTGATGGTTCCATCACCCACCACTAGGGCACTCGTGTCGGTAAAGAGATGCTATAATAACCCTTGCTTGTCCATTGCGTAGATTTCTTAATATACTTGTATGGTGTAACTGAATTAGTATTAACTAAAATTATGGACTAGTTCTTGTAACCACGTTACATTACCTCCTACTCCAACTTAAAAAAATATATTTACTTCGAAAATATATTTTTTTGCAAATTTGTTATTTAATTTTGTATGCAACCCAAAAGTAAAACCAAAACAAAGCTCACCTTTTTCTTTTATTTGTGCCTTCTGTACTCCTTGTTCCAACATTCCGAACAAGTTGAAGGCTACAGATATCTTTCTAACTCTAATAATAATTCATCACTAGTTTATTATACACTTAGTAACAAATTTGATACTTAATGATAAGTATTCAAAGGATTTTATATCTATATTAATTTAATTTGTATCACTTTTCAATTGTTCACGGAACCAATTTTTTTTTTTCGTTGCGGATCACTCACATTCTAGCTTTTGCCATCTCTATCAACAAAAAAAACGCATCCTACTTGGAGGATACATGCAGATTACCATCCGCTACAACAGATCACCGAATAATAGGGGTCAAAGCTCCCTTTCGTCAAGTTTCCACTCGACTAGACATCGCGGCGAATCCTACCGAACTGGAACACTTGGTTCTCTGTTTCAGATAACTATCTGAAAAAAAACTACCTGTACAATCAATTTACTCCTCCATAAATTCCTCTCTGGTTCATCAAAATTGCTCTATCTGATCGTGATCCGGTATCACATCCAGCGACGGTGCCTATTCCTACTGACAGCCTTTTTCTCACTATGAGTTGTTACTCTTTATCTCACTTGCCTATACTCGACTTCTCTCAGTGCTGTCGTCAGTCTTCTATCGGTCGCGGATGAAAATGGTCCGCGGTTCGTCGCGAAAATTTGAAAAAGTGCAACTTACGGGGTATCTATGCTACTTAATTATAATTTAAGTGAACTAGTGAAGTGCTAAGGCTAATCTACTATTCTTTCAGAGGAATCTCAGCTCCAGAAGGTAATGAAATAATGAATGTGTCGTTAAATATGTTAGGCTGATTTGGTTTTTTTTTTTCAGTGGAACGGAATGGAAACTGGAGTTATGGTAGCCAGCCACCGCATCAAAGCATGCAAGCTCAGCTGGTGCTCGGGGTCATTGACTCCATGGGGAAATCTAACAAACTTTGTTATGAAATTGCTGAGAGTGAGAAAGAAAAAACTAGTTTGAAACTTGGTTGCTGGCATTTTACAAATTTTGTTGCTGAGACGAAGTGAAAATTGGGAAGTTTCATATTAGTGTTTTCTAGCGTTTTTCGTGAAGATCTTCACGACATGGTGAAGAATTTGTCAAGGTTGGATATAAATTAGTGAAAAAAAACGTGAAATAAATCAAAAAAGCTCATTCTCGCATGACAAAGTGATATTTTGCCGATTGGTAGATATGTGAAACTGAACTGACCTACTATGGGCTAATGAGTTTAGTTGTTGAGTTTACTCACAAAAAAAATGCTGTTTTGGATACCAGTGCGTCCATTCCTGTGTTTCAAAATCCTGAGGAGCAGTAGTTTTCCTACATGGCGGGCGTTTAGTGACCTATGTACTCTCGGTCTCTAAGGTCTACAACGGAGGAAACAGTAAGCTGACATCTCAACGTTGGACAAGGTAAGCCTCTAAGAGTGTTTTATTAACATGGTTTATGTGCACCTAGTACAGGCAACACCGTCATAGCTTGAACTTATTATGTTTATTTGGGTTGCAGATCAGCGGATCTGAACACTCCCAATTTATTGCCCTGCAGATCTTCTAACTCAAAACAATGTTTTCCAAGTTTTCCTACGATTCTAGCCGCGAATATGTGTTAGCCAGCTTCGCATTAAAATTGTTGGCTTTATTCGACAAGAAATAGTTCTTTTTCAAAACTATATCGCCAATTTTGAAATCATGAATTTTAGCTTTTGACCGTAAGTTGTAGTATTTGCTATACTTTTCGTATGCGACTTTCAAATTGTTTCGCACCTGTTCATGTATTTCTTTCAACTCCTGAGTCACAATTTTGGGATTATAGTCTTCTGCATCTGAGGTATCCTGATCCGAGCGTACTCATGACCTGTACCTATATAATTCCTTCCATAGTTTATGAAAACGGGGTAAATTCTGTGGATTCGTGTACAGCGGTCCTTATGGCCATTGCAACCTGCTGTAAATTGTCATCCCACGCCTTCTGATTTCCTCCCTTCAAAAAGGCTCTGATGGCGGCGACAATTACGCGGTTCACCCTTTCAGTGGGGTTGTTAGCCGGGTGGTAATTTGCATTTTCCCAATGACTTACGTGATACTTTTTCATAAGTGTATCAAACAGTAATGATTTGAACTGAGGTCCGTTGTCTGAAATTAAGATCTCAGGTACTCCAAACAGCAAAAATACCATGACTCGAGAAATTTGACTAGACTTTCAGCTTTGGCTTCTCGCATTGGTTGAATAAGGACGAATTTCGAGAAGTGGTCCGTTACCACCAGTAGCATGGGTTTCCCGATCGAGACCGAGGGAACGGTCCCATGTAGTCAACTGAGATTACTTGCCATGGCATTGAAGCTACTTTGGGACGACCCATAGCACAGCGCAACAAAAATGACATTTTTGCGTGTCTCAAGGACCAAATTATGTGTCTCTAGTAGATTTGGAGTTACTGAATCTGATTCCTTTCTCAGAAATTTCCCAGCACGTCACAATTTTTAGCTACAGGTCGCCAATGTTGTGTAAAACAATGGTTTTATTGATGTTTACCTCAAATTTGAAGTATATTTTATCAAACTTTTTTGTGATCTCATCCACCAAACATGCAAAAGAGGACTTAAACTTTCGTTTAGATACATTTTGGTTGAAATTTCATGATTGAATTGAGATTAAACCGATTTTTTTTCAACATGTTTGCAGTCTCCATACAAAATTCTTTGTTTCTCTTATATGGAAAAATACAATACTTTTCTAAACCATCGAAAAATAACTTTTCCGCATAAAATGTATTATAGACTTTGATGATAAGTATTGTTATACACATAAGTTTGAATTCTGTGGCAAATTAAGCGAATAAATTGCCTTACAAGCTGGCAAACTTGCATGCAAGTTGGCTGAAATAGTCAATTTTTGCATTTTCAACAATCAATATCTCAAAAACTAGACGTGCTATGATATTTCTGTAAACGGCAATGGATTCAGCAACCCTCAATTAAGTAAATAGAGGTATTTCGATGCTGGAGACAAAAACGTGTTCCGCAGTGTAGGTGGAGTTTTTGGCTGATTTGGATGCTTGGACATCTTACACGTGTCACACCCGCGACAGTAACGTTTGATCTCCACACTCATCCCCGGCCAATAATATTTCTCCTGAATGCGACGCAAGGTCTTGTAGTACCAAGGTGGGCAATTCCATGTTCGGACTTGAGGATTTCAATCTGCTCAGCTTTTGAAGGGATGAGCTTCCACTCGAATCGCTTATCTTCTGGTCGACCACAATGGACATTTTGTACACTTTTCCTCGTATGACCTTGAAATCCTTGTATTCATCCGGCTTGGCTACAATGCTTTTCTTCAAGTGTTCCAAATCCAGGTCAAGGTGAACTGCGTCTACGTCTACGGACCTTGATAAGGCATCTGCAATTATGTTTAATTTTCCTCGCCGGTATTCTAAGACCAATATCGTTTGTTGTAGCTTAAGAGCCCACCGAGCTAGCCTAGCCGAATTCCCCTCCCACACTGATCTTTTTAGCCACTTCAGCGATTGTGCGTCGTAACTACTCGAAACTGGTACCTTCTATAAAGTGCCGAAATCGTTCTATGGCAAGTATCACAGCCAAACATTCGCGCTCAGTCGACGAATACTTCTTTTGCGTTGCCGAAAACTTACGCGAGAAGAAAGCGATGGCGCCGCGCACCCCATCAAAGTATTGCACGAGTACTGCACCAGCCGCAACAGCGGATGCGTCCGATTCAATTACATACTGTTGGCTGAAATCGGGATTGGCAAGAACTGGTGGAGAAGTTAGAATTCCTTTGAGAGTTCCTAAGGCTTGCTCTGCTTCTTCGGTCCAAATGAGCTTACCCTTACTCTTTTTTAGTAGATCCGTAATTGGAGATAAGATTGTCGAATAATTAGGGAAAAATGTTTGTAAAATCCACCATCCCCATTAGTCTCCTTACGTCCTTTAAATTTGCGGGGGAAGGGTAATTCAGAATCGGCTGCAGTTTAGCACTGTCGATGGACAGTCCATTCTCGGATAGTATATATCCTAAGTAGGAATTCTCTTTTGGCAAAATCTGGACTTCTCGATACTTATCGACAGATTTGCGGCTTCGAAGTCGATCGGCTACTATTTGCAATAACCGGGAGAT